>NC_062971.1:29152977-29456727 GCF_023078275.1 Leguminivora glycinivorella
TCGCGGTCGCGGTCGTTTTACGACGGACGTCCGCGTAGTATGTTCCTAGCTGTAAGCTAGGAACACACTACGCGGACGTCCGTCGTAAATCGACCGCGGACGGGAATCTGGACAATGGAAATACACATAACCGTGCAAACTATCGGTCGACGGACGCGGACGTGGCCTTGAGCGCACGGACGTCCGATCGAAATCTGGCTCTCTGGATGTTTTGTTCCGTGCACACTGATAGGTCGCGGTCGCGGTCGTTTTACGACGGACGTCCGCGTAGTATGTTCCTAGCTTTAACCGTGCAAACTATCGGTCGTCGGTCGTGGACGTGGCCTTGAGCGCACGGACGTCCAATCGAAAACTGGCTCGCTGGATGTTTTGGTCAGCCGAAGCCACGTCCCGAAGACCGTGCACACTGATCGGACGTCCGCGTAGTATGTTCCTAGCTTCACTTTGAATCAAGCACTTTTCAACTCAAGGTTTTCCAGGTCAACTCGAGTGGGTGAATGCCCTGCGGTGGTCAGGGCAGCAGAGTTTCCTCGCTAGTCCCCGTGCGACGCTCATCGTCAACGGTCTCGTGCAGGGCTACTTCCGGGAGACTGAGCGACTGAGCTTCTATTGGGTGAACGTGGCGGGGCAATCGGTGTGTATTTATCTTTGCTGCTTAAAAGTCTCCTCGAAACCGCTAATTTCGGTTATGATGAGTCATCTGCTAGTTCCGTATTCATACTTAGGTACTCTGGACGGACTAGCACGAAAACTCTTTTTGATTTTAGTATGGGGAAAGAAACTTCGAAATTCCAAAATATGATTTTACATTGAGTTTTACAATGGTTTTATGGGCTCAGAAATAGGTAGGAAATATTTCGGGTATTTCATAAAGATGTACCATATCCAACTTTCATCCAATACCGGCGTCCGGGTGAATTTCCAAACATAAGTTGATAGCTTGGCGTTTAAAATAACTGTTGTACTAGCGATGTAGTCATCAAAATCGCTGCCAACTTAGTTTGGTTTGACTCTGATATCTATTTTTAATTTCATGGCATTTCCAACTTGGTTTTATTTGCCTTCTATAGATATATTCTATGAGTGGCGTTACGTGGGATGGTATTATATAGTCATATTTTATATTACAGGTACCGCTTGATAATCCTGATGCCATGCGACGTATCTTAGACAGAATAACCGGGAGCTGAGTTCATAATAAAAATAAAAACCGTTTAAGTATTCCCTTTTATTCATATCTATTTAAATATAATTTATCGAATAAGAGCAAAGGTCTCGACTGATGCAACGAATATCCGGTAACTATTCGGTATTCGGCCACTTAGACGAATATTAATTGCCTACCCACTGCTACCTACTAATCGGCCGAACACCGTATTGAGAATGATATCTGTTAAGTATCCTTAGTATTCGAAATCAGAAAGTTGTGAATACGAAGACCCTTTTATTACTTTTATAAGTATTTGTTACTTTCATTTACCAGTTTTGTAACACAAAATTGTTTGTCACTTCTCTATAAATAAATAAATTACAGCCCGGCAAAAGAGTAGAAATGAAAAAGTAGAACATCGTAAAGTTGTCCCGTTTTATTCACGCATATTGATTTGAAAGGGACAGAACTGCGATGTTGCCAGTATTTATAGCCTGTCAACCAAATTTTGGCAGTAGCAATGTACATCAAACTAAAGTATGGTATCCCTATGAAACGTACAAAAACCAGCAATGTACGTCGAACAGCCACAGATATTTTTTTTCCAAGGGGCTCGCTCCTTCCTTACGTATTAGATAATGTATTAAAAAGGGACGGATATGTGCTAGTTATTTCTCTTTTTGGTAGGACGGAGATTTCCACAGATAAGAGACAAATGACACGCGAACTTCCACCGATTTTCAAAACTAGTGTTGCTAGATAGTTTCCACTCTTTTTTGCTTGATATGGATTGAAAAATTATTGATGAAAGTCAAAATCTTTCCGTCCGAACGGTCCTTAATAACCGTAACAGACTGATCGCCCCGTACCAACATTTTGGTATTCTTGGTGCAGTACGTTACAATTTTGATCTTGTGAAAGCTAGTATACAGAGCATAATAATTAATGATACCGTGTTCTTTTCACTTTAACTTGTTAAAATATCCAATATTAAATCATGTGCATATAATAATTGTAATGTCGTGTAGAGCCCATAAATCGTAACTATCTGTGGATGCCATACCAAAGGCTCCCCACAGACAGTCTTAAAAATTCATAATCTTAAAAAAAACTTGTATGCAATCTGACAGTTCAGATCTGTCAGTGTCTTGTCAGTGTCAGTTTGAACTGTCAGATTGCATACAAGTTTTTTTTAACCCTTCAGGTGGCGGAGCTACAAGTTGCATAAGGGATAAGTGGCACGGTCGTTTTATAAAACATTCCGTTAAGTGGCAGGCGCCGGGAGCCGGACTCTGGGAAAAACAAGCCGATAAGTGGCAGGGACCGGCTCCCGGACCCCGTGCGATGATATACCTAAATATATAAATAAAACCGTCTAAAACTATATCTAGCTTCCTCACACTTGCACGAACCATTCGTCACTAAACAAGGACGGCATTCAGTAAAGGTCCAACACCCTCAACTTCAAAACAGCTTGAAATATGACCCAATTTGATTGGACCAACCGCCTGCCATATTTGAGACACGTGTTTAAAAACCGTCTTTTTTGCAAAATTTGTACTGTAATATGTTAAAAAAGGGATATAAGTGTAAATAAATGTATATTTAAGTCCCTGAATTACTTTTTTATACAATTTACTGTTTGTTTTCCTAAATAAAGTTACTTTAATACATGGAAGTGGTAGCCACCTGATATTTGATCGAGTCTAGCAAAATTCACATAAATGGAATGTATTTTTTTGCTATGGAATGATTTTAGCCGTTTCATAATGAATCCAGTGATATATGGTTTATGCACAACATCCCTACACTTTTTGAGAAATTATAATTTTTGTAACACAAGTGACATTCGCGATGACCACCCGTGAGGGCCCCGCCACTCAAGGGTAAACTTTTTCTGTCATTTTATCGTATCCTTGCCACTCAACAGCCTTTTATTTCAAGTCCGGCTCCCGGTTACCTGCCACTTTACGTGCGGTCGGCTCCCGGATTTCTCCACCTGAAGGGCTAAGATTATGAATTTTTAAGACTGTCTGTGGGGAGCCAAAGAGTAGTATAAGGCTTCCCACAGACAGTCTTAAAAATTCATAATCTTAAAAAAAACTTGTATGCAATCTGACAGTTCAAACTGACACTGACAAGACACTGACAGATTTGAACTGTCAGATTGCATACAAGTTTTTTTTTAAGATTATGAATTTTTAAGACTGTCTGTGGGAAGCCTAAGGCTTGCCACAGACAGTCTTAAAAATTCATAATCTTAAAAAAAACCAAAGACCTTTACAGGGGACAGCTCAATCACATTTTTTGCCATACGAAATTAAACCTTATTACTGAAACAGAAAGTCGATCGTATCAGACTAGCGAAAACGGTCCACATGAGAGGGCATTGTTTGGGCTGGTGTCCCTCTCGCACGTGTTGCCAGTGGTAATGAGGTTCCCATATTAGTAGTATTTTTATCTGTATATTACCTGACTTTATAACTTCTTATTTTATTTTAATGTTTTAATAATTCTAAATCTATGAAAAAAACTTGTATGCAAATTGACACTGACAGATCTGTCAGTGTCAGTTTGAACTGTCAGTTGCATTTTTTTTAAGATTATGAATTTTTAAGACTGTCTGTGGGAAGCCTTAGGCTTGCCACAGACAGTCTTAAAAATTCATAATCTTAAAAAAAACTTGTATGCAATCTGACAGTTCAGATCTGTCAGTGTCTTGTCAGTGTCAGTTTGAACTGTCAGATTGCATACAAGTTTTTTTAAGATTATGAATTTTTAAGACTGTCTGTGGGGAGCCTTATATTATATATTGCCATACACACATCATAAAGCTAGGAACATACTACGCGGACGTCCGATCAGTGTGTACGGTCTTCGGAACGTGGCTTCGGCTGACAAAAACATCCAGCGTGCCAGATTTCGATCGGACGTCCGTGCGCTCAAGGCGACGTCCACGACCGACAACCGATAGTTTGCACGGTTAAAGCTAGGTACATACTACGCGGACGTCCGTCGTATCGTAAATCGACCGCGGACGGGAATCTGGACAATGGAAATACACACAACCGTGCAAACTATCGGTCGACGGACGTGGACGTGGCCTTGAGCGCATGGACGTCCGATCGAAATCTGGCTCGCTGGATGTTTTGTTCCGTGCACACTGATCGGTCGCGGTGGCGGTCGATTTACGACGGACGTCCGCGTAGTATGTTCCTAGCTTAAGTGTATATTCAAGGCGGGGCTTTGAATATACACTAGGCGGGGCTCCTATTCTGTGCAGTTTGGCCTTCGGCCGTTTGAAGATACCTAACGAACCTAACCTATACCTATATAAAAGTCGTCATTTTGTAACCTAGACCGTTTGCGAGACACGCGTTAATTTTATTAAGGCGTCTTGGTAAATACTATGGGAAAATTCGCAACTTCGTACTGCTCTAACTCCAAAATAAGTAGGTTTTTCAAGCAACTTCATTCTATAAAAGATGCTTATTCATGTTGCAATCTTTCATGTTTTTAAATTACAAACACTCAAAAATAATAAATGAAAATTTTTAACAAAAATTTTCTAAGTCCTAAAATCGGGCCCCTTTTGCTTATACCCCAACCGTCCATACACAAACCACTTGCTCTTGCTTGGTGGCCTTGAGGAACGGGACAATGACGTCATCTTTTTCGTGCATGCAGCCCGTTGTAACGAGTTATTAGACGTTATCACGTCAAAAAAACTATCTTGTCTGTAAAATGCTTTGACATATGACAAAATTGACAAACAACCAAAGCAAGTGGGTTATCGTATCGCAATTTCTACTGCTCCTATAATAAAATCGTAGAGAACTTAATAAAACAAATATTTAATAAACTAAGTGATGTGCAGTGTTAAGATTTAAACACCAATTAAAACCAACACAATGGCCGATATTCGCGATATTCTGGATATCGAACAACCAGCCTCCGAGATCACTCGCGAGAGCATAATTCATGGGGATAAGATCAAGAAGAAGTATGTGACCGCTAAGGCCGTGAAAAGGCCCGAGGGAATGCACAGGGAAGTGTTTGCATTGCTCTACAATGATAACAAGGAGCTGCCGCCTCTATTACCCACTGATACGGGTACCTACTATTTGTTTTGTATTTATCCTATAAACATTCAAAAAATCACTGCCGTGTTAATGCTTGGTACAATATTCGTCCAAAGATTCATGACTTTTTCGCTTGTTATATTTTAAATTCAATGTATAATATTTGTGGATCGACCATAAACATGTCTTGAAGGATAAACCATTCTTGAAATAGATTATATGGCGAAAAAGTTAAATTTTTAAGCAATTATAGCTGCTTATTGAGAACAATATATGGTCAATATGTATATAGAATTCCCTTAAAGGATTTTATATTCCATAAGTATATGAGCAGTTTCATCTGTTCATTCTATTGTTACAACATCTACAGTGTACAATTTACATTTTACACTTTTTACAGGTAAAGCTTACAAGCAAACAAAAGCCAAGCTGGGCATGCGAAAAGTGAGAAAATGGACATGGGCACCGTTCACTAATCCTGCTCGTAAGGATAATGCAGTTTTCCATCATTGGAAGAGGGCTTCTGATGAGGCTAAAGATTATCCTTTTGCACAGTTTAATAAGGTAATCAGGGTACAATTGTAAAGTAAATCTTTTTTTTAACTGACCATTTTTATCAACCACCAAATTTATCTTTGTAGCTTGGGATATTTAGACATAGTTACACAATATTGTTCCAATACACAAAAGTCATTAATTTCTCCAGCAATTTCATGTACTATCAGCTGCAAAAGTGCATGGAGAAATTATGAAAGAATTCATTGATAAATTTGCCATGCACTTTTGCAGCTGATAGTACATTGTAACATCATCATGTAACTGTATCCAATTTTAAACAATTTAAAGTTTTATCAATAATAATATCATTGCAGCAATATATTTAATCAATAATAATATCATTGCAGCAAGTATCAATCCCGTCATATTCAGAATCTGAATACAACCAATATTTGAAATCTGAAGACTGGAGTCAAGCAGAGACAGATCATTTGATGGATCTGTGCCAGAGATTTGACCTGCGATTCATTGTGATTCATGACCGATGGGACAGAGCAGCGTTCAGGGATCGAAGCGTTGAAGACTTGAAAGAACGTTACTACCACATCTCTGCTACTTTGGGGAAAGTAAGTAACTTTTTTACAGTTCACTATTGCTGTTTAGAGACTTTATTACTCTATGTTTAGCAGCATTCTCTGAAATAGATTTGTATAAAGGTTTATATGTCTGTGTTATAGTTACTTATATCAATGAAAAGTCTGTCAACTTATTTTTTTTCTCTTTGGTATTCTATGATTAGTTTTACATACATACAATCACGCCTGTATCCCATAAAGGGGTAGGCAGAGCACATGAAACTGCTAAAGTTACAGTGCCACTCTTGGCAAATAAGGGGTTGAAACAAAACGAAACTGTGATGATTAGTTTTGTTGTAATTATTATATAATTTTATACTTAAAAACAAATTACTGCTTTTTATTTTTAGCTAAAAACTAATCCATGGTCTAATGCTGTGACAACTGTTAACGGAGAGAAAAGAACTTACCACTATGATGCTGAGCATGAAAGAAAGAGAAAGGAACAGTTACGCAGATTGTTCGACAGGACACAGGAGCAGGTATGTAACTCCATTAGCATTAATTATATCAACTATTAGACTGTTAATTATGGTCTAAATAAACTTTGCCAATGTAATTTTGAACACTTGTTTGTTGTCTGTCTAAATGTTGTGTTTAAAAATTTCTTGTAACCTCAATTTTACTCTTGTAGATCGATGAAGAACAAATGTTGATTGTGGAGCTGAAAAAGATAGAAGCCAGAAAGCGAGAGCGAGAACGCAAAACTCAAGATCTCCAAAAACTTATATCCAGAGCAGACAGCGGAGCTGTGGCTGGTGCTAACCAGACTCCGACCGCTGAAGCCAATGCTCCTGCCAACACGCCTGCCAATATTGCCAGACGCCATGATAGGAAACTGCACAAGAAGAAGCTAGCTTCACAGCAAAGACCCATACGCACTGTGGAGACAGTTGTAAGCATTTATTAATATACATGCACGCCTTCTGAAAGTTGTTGTTTTACAGAACCATTGTACTTTAAACAAATCTAAAAAGAGCTGAAATTTATCAACTTGATAAAAATAAATCATGTTTCTTATCAACTCTTACTGATGGATTACATGCATGGCATGGTTTATTGATGAATTGAATGATATCTTCTACTAGGATAAATAGGCTATACTAGCATTCTTAACTGATTTAAACTACCATGCATGTTAGATCGCATCAATAAATTTATACAAGCTTTTAATCATTGTTCGGTTTGGGATTACCACTCTTACATGTAGATTATACAGTGGATTATCTAATAAATAATTGCCCATAGGAGCAGCAGAGAGTCAACTTAGTATAGAACTTTGGAAATCTATAATAATTGGACCCGTCTTTGCTGGCCCGAAGGCGTCATTTAGTACCTTAGCATAAAATTAGAATTAATTTAATCAATTAACTTTGCATGCTTAGTTATTATTGCTAATAATAATTTAAAAAATGCATGATATTATGTATAACCTGACACAATTTGTACCTACTCAGTAATCAATCAAGAGCAAACATAACTACCAACAAACTGTTTTGCAGTTTGGCGGTATTTTGTAAACTAATATCAATGTAACTATTGTGTCTGAAGAAAAAAATAATAATAATAATAACTTTTTGATTTGGCAGACCGTGGAGTGGTCCGGAATCAAGTTTCCGGAGGCGCGTGGCACCGGCGTGTGGCTGCGCTCGCAGCGCATGAAGCTGCCCCCGGGCGTCGGCCAGCGGAAGACCAAGGCCATCGAGCAGGAACTCAGGCTTATGGGCATTGGTAATTATTTGTTTAGCTTTGTGTTTATACGTTGACAGTCAGTTTTAAGATTATTTAGATAAGGGTGAAAGATGAGACGAGAATTTTAAGTAATTGATCGACAACTGGTCTGGCTCAGCCAGTAGTGACCCTGCCTGCTAAGCCGCGGTCCTGGGTTCGAATCCCGGTAAGGCCATTTATTTGTGTGACGAGCACAGATATTTGTTCCTAAGTCATGTCAGGATGTTTTCTATGTATATCGTCGCTTAGCACCCATGGTACAAGCTTTGCTTAGTTTGGGGCTAATTTGATCTGTGTAAGGTGTCCCCAATATTTATTTATATTTATTTTACTTATAAATTGAAGCTGGTTTTAAAATAATTTTAAAAATATGTACCCCCTTATTCATAAAGTTAACTAAAGTTATCAAGCCGATAAAGTTCGTTTGTCCCTTTCCAACGTATTGGTGTGATAGAAAGGGACAAGCAAACTTTATCGGCTTATTTTTAGTGAAAGTTTATGAATAAGGGGTGTAGTGCAGAATAACTAACCAGATAGATTTGTGTGTATGCAAGATTCTGAGGCTGTGTGCCTATACTACCTAATACGACATGATAAAAGAGAATAACTAATGTAAAGTCATTCTTCTCTTGTTATCAAGTCAAAAAAAGTGATTATTTTATTCTAAATCCCCACAATATCCAGTCTCTTGCTTTAAAAGGTCTTCCTTTGATTAGGCTTCCTATTTACTTGAGCAAAGGTATTCACTCTTCAGAAAAGGCATCTGCGGGCCGATTTTTAAGTCTCACGCGTTCGAATTCAGAAAATTGTCACTGAAATAGGCAAGTCACCATTTTCAATTGGTATTTTAGTGACAAAATCCCGTATACGAGATTCAAAAATCGCCCTCCTGGACTGGACTGGATCCATATAATAAAACTACCGTGAGACACTGACATATTAAACATGTGAAATCGGGTAACTCACAAAATTGTCGAAGACCGCTCGACATGTGCCGCGCGTGCTCAATGAAAATGCTCTTCGTTACGGAGCGAAGCATGTCGAGCGATCTTCGACTATTTTACATGTTTAATATGGATCCATATAGTATCTAATCGAGGGTTTACTGGTGAAACCCGATAAGTTGAGCAAACTGGTTTCTGAACTATGTGTAATTTCCACAATGTTGTTATTTCAAGGACAAATTATCTCGATTTATCGGGTTTCACCAGTAAACCCTCGCTATGTTTATTTACAGACATTGCACCTACTCCGACTGAGGCAATATGCAAGCACTTCAATGAGCTGCGGTCTGATATAGCTCTGGCTCTGGACTTGAAGAATGCCCTGGCATCATGCGAATTTGATTTGCAAGCCCTGAGACATCAGTATGAAGCCCTGAATCCAGGAAAGGTTAGAACTTTCAACAAATTAAATCTTTTTAAAGTTAAGGTTTAAAAGAACTTTAATGAAATTACATCAAACTTGATATGTGCGACTGGAACTATTCAGTGTCTAATCTAAGTTGATGTTAGTAGTTTTTGTTGACGACCGGTCTCGCTCAGTCGGTCGGTAGTGACCCTGCCTGCTAAGCCGCGGTCCTGGGTTCGAATCCCGGTAAGGGCATTTATTTGTGTGATGAGCACAGATATTTGTTCCTGAGTCATGGATGTTTTCTATGTATACAAGTATGTATTTATCTATTTAAGTATGTATATCATCGCTTAGCACCCACAGTACAAGCTTTGCTTAGTTTGGGGCTAAGTTGATCTGTGTAAGGTGTCCCCAATATTTATTTATAACAACTTGACATCTGATGATGATGGAGTCCGACCGATTTCGGCCATGGAGACCACTTCGACCCCTAAATAATGTTCCGACGCTCATGCGCCCGAAGATGGCTAATGTAGCCTATCTTTGCAGCGAAACTCCGTCCACATTGAGGACACGTAAGTACGCCGTGAGTGTAATTGTAGGATATGGCAGTGGGTGGGCGGGCCTTGAGCTGGTCGCGTCTAGTATCGAGGTCAACTTTACGTTGATCCTCGAAATCCCGCACTTTATTAAATACCAACCTGCGCCATTCTGGTCGTTGTGCTGCCAAATGCTCCCATTGAGACCTACCACAACTCTTCAAGTGACGCTTTTGGACATCCTTGAACCGAAGGAGTTGTCCGCCATGCTTTCGCTTCCCCTCCTCCAGTTCAGAGTAAAATATTCGTTTCGCCACTCTCTCCTCCGGCATACGCGATACGTGACCACACCACCGAAGCTGCCGACGCATTAAATAGGCCTCAATGCCACCAACATTGGCTCGTCGCAGGACTTTGGTGTTACACACTCTGTCGGACCATCTGATCTTCACGATGGAACGGGGACATTTCACTGCATGTATTAACACATTTTTTTTAATTCAAAACATAAACCATACATTCATGATGGAATATTGTTAGGTTTTTCATTCAATCAATCAATATCATTTATTTGTAATGCAAGAATACTTAATTGTAGTTACAGATTGATCTTGTAAGAATTATCAGTCACAGTATTCTATCAACTATCATGGTTAAACGATGTGCAAATATTAAAGAAAAATTATTATATGATTTAGCTCCCAGACAGGATGACCAGACCATCATCCTGGTACAACAGCAACGTGACATAATTTATTTTGGCCATAATTGGCTGGGTGGCAATGAGTGTGTTTGATACATAGTCGGTAAGTAAAATTTTTTTGTTTGTTTCAGACTTTAACCATACCAGCGTCTATCTGCAATTCAAACACTGATAATGAGACCAAACCCACAGGTGAAATTATTGATGTAGTGGGGTCTCCGGGCACGCCTAATACCTCTGTTTAAAGTAACAAGCAGTATTTCTATTAATTATAAAGATTGTGTATTAAATCTTAAGGCGAATTAATATTTAATTGTTTTAATAACTTATTTTACTACAAGTGATGAATGGCATAACACCTATGGTCTGCAGCAGTTAAAGCAGCTTTTATAAAATCAAGCCAAGCTAACTCTATACGGATTTGCAATGTGACAATAGGCTAGTTTCCTACTAGTCAAATCAGCTTCTTTTTAAGAACTGTCAAAATGATTCGCTAATATGTAATTACTATGAAATACTGAAGAGTCACGGTCAATTAATTTACTTTTTATTTTCTCTTTGACTAATTAAATGGAAACTATGTTTAAATTAAACATATATCTACTGCCCATATTTTTCTTCTAATTATGTGGTGCTTGATTTCGCGCACTGCATAAAATATTTTAAGTATAGGAAACTAGCCTATTATTAAAAATATGATACATTGTTCTGTTCAAACTTATATTAGCTTAGGTGGACCTTGAAGAGTAAACATTGAAAAGAAAAACACACTAACAGTTAAACCTAACTTTATTTCTAAATAGCTCCCTTTGGTGCCCCATAGGCATCTGGCATCCTCTCTATAGTATACTTATGGTCTGCAACATACATAATAGGTACGCCTGGTATCTTCCTTATTCTCCTCTTCAAGTCCTTGTCGTTGGTCGCAACTATGTAGCATTTGTGCTGCATTACCCTCTGTACTATACAATCATCAGCATAAGTGCCCTTGTGAAGGCAAGTAATCCTTTCAAAGCGAGGGTCCTTTATTATCCTTAGTGCTACTCGATACTTTCGACCAAGTTTCTCCAACTCTGCCAAAACACAGTCTGTTATGTAGGGGATGCATTTTGCATACAAACAGTCCATCATATTCTGCATTATGTCCAATTTGTTCTTGATTGAGAAATTAATGAAGTTAGTATCGATTAAGATGTGATAAGGAGGGCCTAACTGAGTGTTGTATTGGAAGAACAGAGCTGAGCTTGCTTGAGGAACTTCGCGAATCTTCAGTTTGTGAGGATCTTCTTTCTTTTTTTTTGGGGGAGCTCGTTCACTTTTCTTTATTCGACTATCAGTAGGACTTATCATTTTCTTCATTTGCGCGAACCGCTTTTCTACAATTTTACGAGTTTTACGTTGTTTCCCCTGCAAAAATAAACAACACGTGATAATATTTACACTATGAATAAACTCAAACTCATTTCGATTTAAATGATCTCCAAACTTAATAAATAAAGAGAAACGCGATTATGTACCATTTCTTTATTCCTTTGTTGAAATAAATACAAAAAACAAAATAAATGAACAATTATTACAGGTTAGGTTTAGATACGATACGATAGTGACAAATACTGACAAAAAAATTGACAGTGACAGTCTGACAGTTGAGCTCATGTTCATGGCCCTTTCACACGATGTATTTTTAAAGTACAACAGCAAGTTTTTCTGATAAAATTGTCAACTTGATTGTATAGATTGGCGAACGAAATATTGTCGTTGTCGATGTTTATAGAGCCCTTCAATTTTATATGGCAACATTTTATCATTGACAATGACATTTACCTCTAGAACGAATAATATTCCATCGTGCCGAGGAAGTGAAAATAATCACAATTAAAAATGTCCTCGCAAATGTCTGCGATTGATTTACTTAAATTAGGCGATGATTGCAGAGAAAAACCATTACTGAACAAATACTGGCCAGAAATACTAGGTGTAGGCTTTGGAATTGCAACAGGAGTCTTCATAAATTTTGGCACGAGACGTCCAGTCTTTAGCGGTAATTACATAATATTAATAACAACCTGATTACTGAAAATAAATTCAATCTAAACGTGTTATTACGGTAAATGTGTTATTCCACGGTTTATTTTCAGGAATACAAAAACACATTCTCGGCGTGGCGGGTTGGGTTACTGTGTTGAGTTTGGCCCAGAAGAGGCGTGATGCTTATTTCGCTGAAAGAGACGCGGTGTACAGGCATTACATTGAGCTTCACCCTGAAGACTTCCCCGTCCCAGGTATATACAGTGCTTAAAGTCTTGAATGAGAGCTAATATATTCAGTAAAAAAATTTAATAATATTTGGTTGGAATTAGAAATAATTCTGTATTATTTAAACCTGACAATATCACTTAACTGTCTTGTTAAGTCTCCTGTAATTTACATTAGTTTGATTACCAACTTATGCCACTTCAGTTGTAGCTTTAATTTTAGCTACTACATATATGTATTAGAGAGTTAATATTGCTCATCAGTCATCAAGCTTGAAATGGTTACTGATGTAAACATAATTCATAATTAGTATATTCATATAAATTCATATGTAAAATATTTCTAGTTCTGGGTCAATCTGCGGCAAGAGTAACATGAGTCACAATTTTATGGCATGTTCCATTTATTCACGATGCAAGTTCAAGTGATAATCTATCTCTAAATAAGTGTTACTCTCTAGATATATGCATAGATTCTTACATTTGCAGCTGCAGTTCAAATAAACACTCAATGAAGTTGTGACTCATGTTACTTTTACGTGGATTCACCCTTCTGCAACCTAATGTTAGGTGTTTGTTACAGAGAGAAAGAAGATTGGAGATATTCTGGAGCCATGGATCCCAATTCGCTAATTCTATTTGACCATCCAATTAAGTTATAGCTACTGAAAACTCTAGTGCAAATAAAACTACTGTTAATTTAAACATGGTTTAATAAATTAAGGTTCTACAAAACACACAAAATTGACACAAGTCTTGCAAAATCTTTAATTGGTCTCTAAACCTTTTTACACTATTTTGCAAATGGCCAAGAAGCATACACATTATGTGAATTTTTCAACAATCACAAAACCTTAGGAAAAAAAAATGAATTAACTTAATATAGGCAATGGTTCACAGTCTTTATGTCGATGCAAATAGTGATGTGCTAGAGCAGTAATGTAATCAAACACTTCACCACAAACTGTGCAGGTGTGGGGATCCAACTTGTTGCCATACTGCTGGAAACCTTTACTTTGAACTAACTGACTGATCTGCGGTGGATGCTTCCCAGCTACTGAATGCATCTCTTTAGAGCCAACCAAGCCAATGCTTTCTATGGCTGCTGGCCTATGCCCACTGTGCACCTCGGCTGGCAAAGAGCTCTCTTTACCCACATCTATCCCAATGATGTCAATGTTGCTGCTGTTGTTGTAACCATCATTTTGAGCTGTGGTGTTTTGAGTGTTTATCTGGTGTTTTTTCATTTTATGTATTTTCTGAAAGAAAGTAATTCTAATCAAACACAGGATGTTATTGTAGTACCTAGTCCGACTTTCAAAATAATAACCTTCTGGGTGATATCTAATCATTATCTTCCTTGCGTTATCCCAGCATTCGCCACGGCTCATGAGAGCCTGGGGTCCGCTATGACAAGTAATCCCAAGATTTCTAATAATGAAGTATAAAGTTTTTGTATGTCCAGTTATTGGACGCTGGCCAGTTACTGGCAATTTACCTATACATATTTTACATATAGGCATTATGTAAACATGAATGAACATGCGACGTACCAGATCCCTGCTCTGCGCGTAAGCCGCCCCACAGATATCGCATTTGTAGTTCTTGACTCCTCGGTGCTTGTTGATGTGGCGCGACAACTCGCTCGATGTGATGAATGACTTGTTGCACAGGGAACAAACCTGAAAAAGGGTACCTATATGAAATAATGATGCATTTAATAGTACATTACAATAAAAGTGCGGAAAAAAGGAAGTCCGAAACGAGTGGCAATAAATTAAAACGACCGAAGGGGGAGCATTTTTTGTCAGGTCGAAACTTTAAGAGGGCTATCTGTAGGTACATCTACGTATCTGTAAACGTCGTACGATACACGTGCGAAATTCGCAAGTCGTGTTGTTTTAAATGTATTGTAATGTTCTATTTCAGTACACATGGTGCTACTTTATCGCACTAGGGTGAAAAGTGTTACTTATACGTGGTTTTGTCAAGCGCGGATCCAGCATCGTGCCCAGGGGGGGGGTCACGTGGTAAAGGCCCGGGGCCCAAGGGGGGGTCACGTGGTCTATTTGTATGGCCAACTTGGGCTCCAGGGTCATGACCCCCATGACCCCCCCCCTGGATCCGCGCATGGGTTTTGTCGAAACTAATGGCCATATTATGTACAATTAGGCATTGGTATATTTAAGAACTTACATGATCCTTTTGTCCTGTGTGAATTTTGAGATGAGCCTGAAGATTTCCTTGTGCGGAAAATGTTTTACTGAAACAAACGTTTCATTAAACATATTTGAAGCTTCGAACGGACTGCGCGTACATTGGCACGCGTTGTCGATTACGCGTGTCCTGGAACACCACGTCCATACTCGCTAGCTACGCGTAGGTATGTACACTCTTACGCGCGCCAAAGAAAGCTTCAAAAACCGGCCACTTCTTTTGTGATTTTTTTCATATTTTTTAAACATATGGTTCAAAAGTTAGAGGGGGGGGACGCACTTTTTTTTTCCTTTAGGAGCGATTATTTCCGAAAATATAAATATTATCAAAAAACGATCTTAGCAAACCCTTATTCATTTTTAAATACCTATCCAACAATATATCACACGTTAGGGTTGGAATGAAAAAAAAATTTAGCCCCCATTTTACATGTAGGGGGGGGGTACCCTAATAAAACATTTTTTTCCATTTTTTATTTTTGCACTTTGTCGGTGTGATTCATATACATATTAGTACCAAATTTCAGACTAGCCGGCGAGTTCACGGACGGACGGACGGACGGACGGACAGACAGACATTATAAGGGTTCTCGGAACCCAGGTACCCGCGCTCGCCCAGGCACGCGCAGTGCGTACCTACGCAAGTGCATGTACCTATTGCATGTAGCACGCACTAAAAATATTTAAAAGCAAATCCCTTTTGTCAGTAGAAAAAAAAAGAGCTATTTGTAAATGTGCTACGGCAGCATTTCCTATTCTACCAAAGTATTTAGTTTTCCTACTAACAGAATCTGTTTGCCAAACTATACCCAGGTTCACATAGGGATACGCTCATAGGTTTTCCTTATATTTTCGTTCACCGCAAATGTTCAGGGAAGAATAAATAAGAATAACCGACTGCGATTACTATCATAAACCGAAAGACGACGTAACGCTGGTAAGTTCTCACTTCTCACCAAAATACTACACAGAGCCTACCGACTTTTTTTCTTATGTATGGCAAAGAAAGATCATAGGATGAAAATTGTTGATGTTAGTTAAACAAGAACAGGTTTTATTTATAGAGATAGAGAGAGTAATTAGACTAATTACTCATGAATATCTGATCTGTCTATGGTTTTTATAAAAATTGTATTTACCTGCAGACTTTGCATTAGAATGGTTTGTCGCCAATATGTAACTGTGTACCCAGAGATGTTAACAGCAGGAGCAGCACATATCAAGAGCTTGCGTGACCGCTGGACTGGTGGTAAACCTATGAACGTTCTACTTGCAGACCGCACGTTGGAACGTTTCTTGCCGGTGTGAGCTTGTGTTTCTCTCAAAGCGGTGACAACTGTACATATAGCTGAAGGGCTTTGTGTAAGTTATAAATAGACAGGGTATATAAACGAGATCATTACCTGCAGACTTCGCATTGGAATGGTTTTTCGCCAGTGTGTACTCGGAGGTGTATAGTCAGGTTGTGTTTCTGCGCGAATCTGCGAGAGCAGTACATACAGCTGAAAGGCTTGTCACCTGTGTGGGTCCTGAAAAATAATTGAGAGGCATTAAAACATGACTGTTTTATGAAACGAGTCGAAATGCGAGTTTCATAATAAAATAACACGAGTGTTTTATATACTTGAAAAAATTAGGAAGGTCTCTATTGGCTCTGGGCTCTTTGTCTATAATCAGATAATCATACACAAGCAAATGCAAGTACCTGACATGTGTCTCCAACTGTGCCTGGCAGCGGAACTCCTTGTCACACTCATAACACGCATGTACTTGTTTGGGTTTCGGTTTCGGCCCACGTTTTAGTTTTTCCTCTTCAGGTTTCTTCTTGTAGTTGGTGCTAGTTTTTTTCTGAGACAGCCTACATTTACTGAAAGTGAATATAAATTATATTCATAGTCAAATTTTCTAATTTAATATCAAATTAAATGAAAAACAAACTATGAGGCGAATAAATCTCATTCAAAATATACCTAATAAAATTGCAATAAAATTTGGGTAAATAGGAAAACTCTGAAAAGGTGAGTTAAATGTCTTGTAAGTATTTAAAATAATCTTACCATTTCTTTATTATAGCTTGAGGTATAGGCATCTGTAATAAAAAAAATTGAATATAGTTTTATACAATAAACATGCCATCATAAAATAAAATAATAATATATCAATACTTACAGGGTCAGTCATAACAGCTGCATCATTGTACCTAGAAAATGTAAAGTTTCTCAAATATGTTACTTTGTGCTAGGCCAGTAAAGTAAGAAATGTCTCAAATAAAATGTAATGTTGGCCCAAGACGAGTTAAGGTCAACAAACATGCAATCTGAGTCTTTCTGATTTACTGGCCAAGGTGTGTTTGGTGGAGCCGGGACACGGTAACTTTGTTTAGCATAGCTGCCTGAAATTTGACACTTTCCGACTAGATGACAGAAAAATAAATAATTAATGATTAAAGTTAAAAAAATCTGTTACTATTTATCCATTTAAAAATGTAAGTGTGTATTATTAGGTAGTGTGGTAGGCTTTAAAATGGCACCATAAACTTTCATACCTATAGCACAGTTTAATAATTTCAATTACAGTCTCAAACAAAGTATGTCTACATTTTTATGGTGTTTTAGTTTTTTACTACTATAAAAAGTAGAGGAATTTGAGGGAGACCTTTGCCCAACAGTGGAACAATATGGGCTCTTAATAAACATAAAGTAAAAAATATTCAGGTAAAAAAATGGGTCTTACTTAGATGTTAACTGCAGTCCCAGGTATTGTCGGAGTCGCACGTCAGCACTCTCACATGTCTGTTTAAAGTGGTAAGCCACTCCCAGCTTGTAAATACAGTTGCTGCACAATTGCTCTGGCAGCCCATCATTTTTCCGGATCTGTAATATTGAGGGTTTACTGGTGAAACCCGATAAATCAAGATAATTTTTCTTTGAAATAAGAACATTGTGGAAATTGCACTTAGTTCGAATATCAAAAACCAGTTTGCTCAACTTATCGGGTTTCACCAGTAAACCCTTGATATTTATTAACTGTACTTACTTGATTACTGACTGTACTTACTTATCTTATCTTAACTATTATGATTTGATGACCAGTCTGGCTCAGTCGGTAGTTACCCTGCCTGCTGAGCCACGGTCCTGGGTTTGAATCCCGGTAAGGGCATTTATTTGTGTGATGAGCACAGATAATATATTTTTTCCTGAGTCATGGATGTTTTCTATGTATATAAGTATGTATTTATCTATTTAAGTATGTATATCTTCGCTGAGCACCCATAGTACAAGCTTTGCTTAGTTTGGGGTTAAGTTGATCTGTGTAAGGTGTCCCCAATATTTATTTATTTATTTTGGTTAGATAGAAAGGTAATAATATAAGCTGACTTGTGCTAGTGAACAAACCTAACAAAACATCTCTCGTTAGGTGACGGTTAGATTAGACTATTTATACATTATAAAAAAAAACAAATGCCAACTAACAAAAACAAGACAGGAGTGAGTTGCACTATACATATATTTATTTGTTTAAACTTTTTTGCACAAATTTACAAAAAAAAGAGTACGAATGGCGGACTTAACGCCTTGAGGAATTCTCTACCAGTCAACCATATATAATATAATACTTTAAATATAATATCTTACCTTTACATTACAACAATACTCAATCATATCACATAAGGATATATTGAAATTCTTTGTAAAAACCGAAGACAGTACCCCTTCCTCCAAACAAATCCTACAGATTTTATTCATGTCTTGGTTCACCCAACATTAAAACACAAATTTATAAATGAAAAACTGATTTGTTTCAATTAGATTTAAATTAAACAAATGCTTCTTAATTCAGTCAAGGTTTACACAATAATATTCAGCTAGTACAAGCCAGCCAGTTTCCTTATAATTGAGTTTGATTTTAAAAATCTATCAGTATATTGGTATAATCAGTATCTATTTCATACTAATTTAATACTGTAAAACTGTCAGTGTGGACAGTGACATTTCACTGACAGTGACAATTCGAAATGTCAAACTTTTTTTTTAATGGCATCGCGATCCGGATCAAAATCCGGATTCAGTCGTAACAAGAAATTTTAAGTTTTCGTGAATTAGTAACGAGTTTCGCTCGTATTGACCAAAGAGAATATAATTAATTATAATAATTACTACGTTACAGCTTGGCAAAAAAATGGGACGCCACAACATTATTAACCCTTCGTTATGCCGCAAAATTAGGTCGTCTTTTTGCATTTTTTCCGGAACGATTTTTTTGCTGTACATGGCATAGCTGAGCTTGGAACCCACAATTTTTTGACGCATCCGCACACGAGGGGTTAACCCTTAAATGCATAGTACGAGTAGCATTTTTGACTCTATTGACACCATGTCAAAATTCAAATTTGAATAAATCTTTGTCAAGGTCATGCATTTAAGGGTTAAGGCAACCGTGAATGTATAGGTTTGAAATTCGTATCTGTGCGGTGACCTTCGCCCCCATTTATCAAATTTGCCGCCTTTTTTATTTGTTGCAAGTTTTGCTTTGACCGTCTGTATTTTATCATTTATTAGTAAGAAAAACAAACAAAAAATATTATATTAAAAATGTATTCATAGCTTAAATAAGAATATTATTCCTGTTTCCTTGGCAGAGTAACAATAACAAAATAAAACTTTTCTTATCGATATTTCTTTGATGACAATTTCATACTGAGGATGCTTCAGGTACATGGCTAAAATATATACACTAAGCAAAATAATTATATCAATTATAAAACATTTTATTCTGTATTACATAATATAGTATTCATGTTCTTAGGTAGGTACCTACATCTAGGAATTTATTAAAATATAGGTAAAAAATAAAGAGTGTGTATAAAACATTTATGATATTCAATAATTCCCTATTGTCTGTAGCTATACTCTTTAAGTTCCACAATTTATTATGTTATTTCATTTAATTATACTACGTAACGAGTGTAACGCCAAAAACTGCAATATAATATTACAATATCTTAGTAGTCTGTGATTAAAACTAAACAACGACTTTAGCTTCTTTACATTTTGTGTTGTATTTTATCTCATTTATGAGCTGCGTTAAATATACACACAGTAGGTAATTTGTTTAAAAACCAAATATTGCTTGTAGAAGTTCAATAGAAATCCTTCCAAACCCAAACGGAAAGCTAATTGTTTGATTTCAGTTGCCAAATATAATATTTGTTTCAATATAAAACACAAGAGTAATCATAGTTATCAAATTACCTTATTTAACTACTACATATTTTCATATAAAAAAGTTATTGCTTAATCATTTGGCTTGGCCAATGAGGCAGACATTATATATAACACTGCATATACAATGGCATAATAGCTTTGAGCAAATATATACACCACTGTCTAATAGGTGTGGTCGAGCGTAAATTATCGAGTGAAGAATGCCAATCAATTGTGGGTAGACGGCAACTGATCAATTAGTTAGTGAACACTTGAACAGGTATCTATCTTCTGGGCGAGCTAACTCCAACGTAGGCCACGTCTTTGCCTTTGGCTAGTCCGTGGCCAAGAGTTAGCCCATTTATAATAAAATAAATAAATAATTAGTTTAATATTAGGATGGCCACTGAGCAGTTTGAGTAACTCATTCAAGTATTCATTGAGGAAACCACTCTGATTTCATATAACGTACATATTTGTAAAAAGGGAATGGATTGCCAGTCCGATTTGATTTGTGATCGGAATATGTTATAACACGATTCTATACAATATAATACATTCGAACAAACATCCTACAAATATTATAAATAAAGGAAGCTGCAACATCTTCGAATATGTGGAAATATCATACGTTTATTATACATATTAATATACGCATATTTTGCTAAGCTAGACTCTCACGGAAGACAACCAGTCATAGTAAAACTATGTCTCTATACAATTTATTATCACAAAACCATTCCATGGGCTTTGGCAAAATTATATTTTAGCGTAGACATATTCACACAACATTTAATGGACGTTGAGATTCGTGATACAACTTATTGAGTAATCATTGATCATATATACAGACACGTGTAAAAGTCTCAGCTAGCCACAAGAAATAACAGTGGAACACCGCATCGCATGGCACTGTAAAATTGGCTAGGCCAATACTTCGATAAAATCAAAGTAAGCTTGCTTGACGGCTTGCAAGTCATTTATTGCATATTTATTGAGCGATGAACAGTCTTTTTGTAGACGTGAGTGACGTAAGTCGGGCACGAAGCAGCAGCGCGCACCGTTCACGCAATAGAACAGGATCTCACTATAAGAGCTGCATGTTATGCTGCTGTATTGCGCTGCTGAGTACCCACAACACAAGCCTTCTTGAGCTTACCGTGGGACTCAGCCAGTCTGTGTAAGAATGTCCTATATTAGTCCTATAATATTTATGTCTGTTTGTAGACGTGAGGGACGCTAGCTGGGCGAGGAACTGCCGCGCGCATTGTCTACGTAGTAATCGTACAGGATCTCACTGTTGGAGCTAGTATCAATTTGCAGTCTGTTTGTAGAATTGAATGGTGCTACGCACTGTACCTGCATGCTGTCTATTTGTAGACTTGAGTAACATCGGGCGCGGCGCAGCAGCGCCACGTAACACCCGAACAGGATCTCGCTCTTGGAGCTGAATGTTGTATATCAATTTGTAGACGTGAGTGATGGTAGCCGGGCGCGAGGTTGCCGAATGCGCCAGTCATGTAGCAATCGAACAGGATCTCACTGTTGAAGCTGCTTGTAGTATGTATTTGTAGTCGCTACTACTGTTTGTAGAGGTTAGTGACGCTAGCCAGGTGCGAGACAGCAGCGCGCGCGCAGCGAGCGTCAGAACAGCGCGTGCGCGGGCAGCAGCTGCACGGTGGGCCGCGCGCCACCACCGTGCCACGCCACGCACGTGCCGTCCGCGTAGCAACCGAACAGGATCTCGCTGTCCAGGCTGTATGTTAAGCTGCGACACAAACATATGCTTTAATGTACACTATTTAAACACGAAATAAATACTATAAAAGTAAATTTGAAATCATTAAGATATAAAAGTTTAAGCAGCCGGGATTAAGCTCTAGTTCTCTTTATAGATTACTATTTACTAGCTCTTGTCCGCAGCTTCGCTCGCTAAGCTTGGGGAATGCATCATACAAAATTCCACCAGTCCCGCAGCTCACATTTTAGAGAAGTGGGGGGTTAGAAAGAGACTAAAAGTAGCCTATCGTCACTACTTTTAAAAAATCTCGTATCTCACGTTGTTCCTCAAAGTTAAAACGCAGTAAGTCTATATGCATTCCATACATACTTACTACAATTTTCTTTTCATTGACAGACGAAGATACAAGTTTTTTTAAAAGTAGTGACGCTATGTCACTCTCCGTCCCTTCAACTAAAAATAACTACAATTCGTCGCTCCGTTTTGCGGTGAAAGACGGACAAATAAAAAGACACACACACTTTCCCATTTATAATTTATTACTTTTATTAGTATAGGTTTCATACTGAGCATAAGCGCTGGTAGCCTAGCGGTAAGTGCGTGAGACTTTCGTTCCGGAGGTCGCGGGTTCGAACCCCGGCTCGCACCAATGAGTTTTTCTGAACTTATATGCGAAATGTCATTTGATATTTGCCAGTCGCTTTTCGGTGAAGGAAAACATCGTGAGGAAACCGGACTAATTCCAATAAGGTCTAGTTACCCTTCGGGTTGGAAGGTCAGATGGCAGTCGCTTTCGTAAAACTAGTGTCTACGGCAAATCTGCCGGGATAACGGGATTAGTATGTTTCATACCTGACGCGCCGACCCGGTGTGCGCGGGCGGCAGGCTCCCCATAAGCCGTGGCAAATGCCGGGATAACGCAAGGAGGATGATGAGTATAGATTTCATACCTGACGACGCCGAGTGCGGCGGGCGCGGTGTGCGCGGGCGGCAGCACGCCGAGCGGCCGCAGGTCCCACGCGCTGTAGAACCGCACGGCGCCGCTGCGGTCCCCGCACGCTACGGCGTTCACGGAACGTTCGACTAGCATACGCAAATCACACATGTCTCATACCTGACGACGCCGAGTGCGGCGGGCGCGGTGTGCGCGGGCGCCAGCACGCCGAGCGGCCGCAGGTCCCACGCGCTGTAGAACCGCACGGCGCCGCTGCGGTCCCCGCACGCTATGGCGTTCACGCTGACCACATGTCTCATACCTGACGACGCCGAGTGCGGCGGGCGCGGTGTGCGCGGGCGCCAGCACGCCGAGCGGCCGCAGGTCCCACGCGCTGTAGAACCGCACGGCGCCGCTGCGGTCCCCGCACGCTATGGCGTTCACGCTGACCCCTTCCGGCGCGTTCGAGTAGCATATGCAGGTTACTCGCTCCGCTACTTTCACGCTACCTATAATGCATAAGATCATAATGGTGTCAAACTGTATAGATACATTAGGGTAAACCTGTTCAAAACAAAAAATGGTTTACGAAATTTCATGGTAGTATAGGCTATCTAGGTCTTCGAGCGAGAATTGTTTCACAAAATTTCCGTTGAATGTATGCAATTCCACGCGTATCAGCGATATGTATGTGGCCGTAAATTAGGCCTGATTTCGACGGTGTGCGAACTCTCATGCGATTTTAGTTACATTGCGGGCTGTTGAGTTACATACAATTTTGCACAGGCATCAAACACCGCAATGTAATAAACCTCGTATGCGAGTTCTCGTACCGTCTAAACGGGGCCTTATTCTGCCTCTTCGTGTGAGTCGTTATTGGCGGTCGGCGTGCTCGTCGTCGGCGCTGTGACGTCATGCACGATGGCAACGTCACACAGCATCTATAGGCGTAATGTTCTAAACCAAGATCAACTCACCCACAAACCTCCCGTTGACAGTATGCACTCGTATCAGCGACTTGTAGTTCTCCGCGTCCTTCTCGTACGAGTCGTCGTCGGCGGTCGGCGCGCTCGTCGTCGGCGCTGTGACGTCATGCACGCTGGCAACGTCGCAGAGCGTTTCGCTGATGGCCACGTGTGTTACTGGCAGCATGTCGCGATTGGGGAGCGTGCGGATATAGGTCAGTCTGTGGGGAAGATTTTGACAATACAAAAAACCAATGCTAATTTTCAGACTAAATCTCAATATTTTTTATAACAATTAGATCACAGAGATCTTACAAACAACTTCTTTTCTCTTTCAACAATTTACAAGCTAAAAATGAGGCATAGAATTTTATCAAAATCCACATGCGTACAATGTTCACACTAATACTATCGTAGTGCAGCGCGAGCGATTGCACGCACACGCAAAATATAAGTGCGAAAAGAAAGCTTAATAAAGTACTAACTTGTTCAAGTCCCACAGCACGATCTTGCCGTCAACACTAGCGGTGACCAGCAGCCCAGCGGGCACGCACACAGCGACGTCGGTCACGTGCGCGTCGTGCGCGTGCAGCGCGAGCGAGCGAGCTCGCAACGCCGCGCCGCCGCCGCGCCGCGGGAGCAGCACTAGCACGCGGCCCGACGCGTGCCCGATCACGACCGGGCACGAGGCTGACGTGCACGACGTCGCTACTGCTGTTATCTGAAAAAGTTGCTAAAATGTAGTCTGTATATGTATTTGGTTACTTATTTACTACAACATTAAACTTCTCCATTTGCTACTGTTCATATCCATCCATTTATATATGGTTGGAAACTATACACGAGGGTCTTCAAACAACACCCACAAATATGTCGCTTAACTTCAAACTCGGGTAAACCCATTCTGCTTTTAGGTTGATTATAATGATTAAATTGTATAAAAATATATGTAATCTCAAAAAGAATCAACTTTATAGCAGTATGAATATACCTGAGTATGAAGTTAAGCGACACAAATATGCACTAAGCAGGAGCCGTTCTGGCGTTTTAAATATAACGTTTACTCGGCTACGCCCCCAGTTTACATGTAGATTATTGACATGAATGAATAGAGCTTGAACGGCGCATCCGTCTCTGTTTTTTATGACATACAATCTCTTCTCAACGGCCCCAGAGGAATCGCCCAACGAGTATCATCATCCTAAATGTCAAAAAATTCAAAATTCATTTATTTCGTCATCATGGGTTACAATAGATGTTAGTTTACATTATAAGTCCATACATGGCATGCCTTTCGATGTACGATATAAAAATATACTTATGCTAAAAACATTTGTATGAACAATGTACTCGTAGTATGTACGTA
Source organism: Leguminivora glycinivorella (assembly GCF_023078275.1). Lineage (NCBI taxonomy): Eukaryota > Metazoa > Arthropoda > Insecta > Lepidoptera > Tortricidae > Leguminivora > Leguminivora glycinivorella. Next base: position 29,178,350 of record NC_062971.1, read on the forward strand.
TTAGTAAATTACCTGGTCGAGAGGGGTTACTCGCAGTACGGGTTCGAGCGGTGTGTCGCGGCGTCGCTTGAGACGCACCACGCCGTCGGAGTGGCCCCACGATAGCAGAGCTAGACAGGAATCTCCCGACGAGTTTGAGACGTCGCCTGCAACAGTAATAAATAATAAATTATAAGGATGATGAATATAATTCAGCTAGGGATTAAGGCCAAAAAATTATGGTAGCCCGCGTCGGGGACATATTGTTGACGTGAGTTGAGACGTAGAGTTGTAGACCACCGCTATTGAGAAGGCTGAAGGCTGAGGCCCGCGTAGAGCAAAACCAAATAAATAAAGTAACCCGCTGAGCCAAAGGCTCGTTACGCAAACACAGAATAATAATAGAAGTGTCTAAAGGCGAAGACCGGGGGCCGAGCTCCGCGTAGGACCGAAGGCCCGAAGCGTGCAGGTCAGTGCTCAAACACAGAATAACAGTACCAGGCAGCGAAACCAGTCATACGCCGTGCTCGCCGCCACCCGCATCGATGCATCGAGAGAGGTCTAGCCTCATTACTAAGCCGTGCCTTCTTATCCAAAACCTTCAATATCCAAAGTAGTATACAAACACATACCGTGATCCGCAGGCAGCGCTAACAGAGCGTTGTGCGGCCGCCCAGTGACCGGCGTAACGGCTCAGCCACGGCATTGGTCTAAGCGCGACAGCGGTGAGCGCCGGCCATACATTGGGGCGAGACACAGCGATGGGACTTTTCATTCGCACGTATGGCTGCCGCTCACCGATGTCGCGCTTAGACCAATGTCGTGGCTGGGCCGTTACGCCACTCGCGGTGCCAGCCCCAGCGGGCACCTTCAACTTCCACAATATCATACAAACACATACCGTGATCCGCAGGCAGCGCTAACAGAGCGTTGTGCGGCGGCGCGGCGGCGGCGGCGTGCGCGCGCTCGGGTAATGGAGCAAGTCGTGCGCCGCCTAAAGATCGGCGTAACGCCACTCGCGGCGCGCCGAGAGCGGGCGAGCCGCAGTACCGGCCCCAGCGGGCACCTTCCACCCCCGCCCATACTTGCGGCTAAAACAAAATACACAAAATTACTAACGGTTCTTACAAAGCTGTAAAGGAAATGTCATCATGCAATGTGACCTAACCTAACTATTCTAAAGATAACTTTTTCGCTAACGCCATAAAATGTAGCTCTAGTGTCATCGTACTTGTCTTTCAGTAGTAGGAGCAAGATCAGTTGCGCGACCACCGCTCCGATTCCGGATCGAAGCCGTAATACGACCACCTTGTCGCTTACATCATATATATGGTGTTATTCATGTCTGTATAGGCTACTTGTATCCTAGTTAAATCAGCTTCTTTTTAAGAACTGTCAAAACGAATTTGAACGACTAGCTAATGTGGAATTTGTACCTCTATGAAATAAAATTGAGTGACGTCACGGTCAACTCAGTTACTTATATTTCTACCTGACTTATTAAATAGAAATTGGATTAAAAATAACTTCTGTCCATGTTTTTCTTATAATTATCTGATGTTTTATTTCATGCATGGTATAAAATATTTTATTTTAACTACAGTCAAGTTCCCTATTGGAGACGTGGCAGCCGTCATCGGCTCTGGTGTCACTATACCTGTCTTTCAGTAGTAGAAGCAAGGTCAGTTGCCGCGGTGCTTGTCCGTATACGTGAGGACCATAGCGGCCGCCGCCGTGCGGTCCACTTCGTCGGACAACATTTTTGGATTGAAGCCGTAGTACAGTCACTAGACTAATTATCCTTATAGCTGTTTTTGCACGTGTCTGTCATTTCATTAGAGACATTGCAGCTGTCATCGTCCGTATATTATTATACCTGTCTTTCAGTAGTAGGGGCAAGGTCAGACGCGCGGTGCGGATGCGGCGCGCGCAGCAGTTGCCGCGGTGCTTGCCCGTACGTGCGGACCATGGCGGCCGCCGCCGTGCGGTCCACTTCGTCGGACAACATCTCAGGGTCAAAGCCGTAGTAGGTCTGTAAGTAATGAGTTTACTTTACATAGTGCATAAATTATTCCCTTGATCTCAAAACGAAAAAAAGGTTAACGTCATCTTATAGTTTTTTGGTGGAACGTGTGTACCTAGAATGGAATATTTAGAATAGATTTATTTTAAAATACAAGCTAGTGGTATGTCTGCAGACTTCATGTTCATGTTTCATTCTATTTAGTAATTAAAGTATACTCCTAAGGCTTTGTTTTAAAACTATACTTTCAGATTTTTCAAAGGTGGAGGAACGCTGTTCCAGCATCATGACGCGACATAGTGATAACTTATCAGAAAAGCTGGTGCGGCGTGAGCAGTTGAATTACATACCACTGTCATTCAATCTTAAATTATTATTTTTACTGTGCAACCAACGTAATGTTTGTGTTGATGTAAACTCACACAGTGTGGGAACACATTGACAGCATCAATGGCGGCCTGTCCGGTCTGCTTGTAGCCGAACACGAGGTCGATCCAGTGCGGCAGGCTCTCGGTGACCAGCGCCGCCTCGAGCGCCTGGCGGTGGACGAGCGTGAACAGGCGCGCGTCCGCCGCCCACGCCGGGAGTTCCACGTCGTCCACGCACGCGCCGCATTGACGCACGCCCAGATTCAAGCCTGTGATAAACAGTAAATGTGAATTATAAATAAATAAATAAATATATAGGACATTTTTACACAGATTGACTGAGGCCCACGGTAAGCTCAAGAAGGCTTGTGTTGTGGGTACTCAGGCAACGATATATATAATATATAAATCCTTATATACGTAGAAAACATCCATGACTCAGGAACAAATATCGGGGTTCCCGGGACCGCGACGTAGCAGGCAGGATCACTACCGACTGCGCCAGACCGGTCGTCGAATTGGTGTTTAGAATCCCAGGCCGTCTTAATACAATTAAGGATACCAACTTTGTTATTGTGAAACGGTATAGCAGAAGTAGTACGCTTTTTTTATGTCACACATTTTTTTTAAATTATTGCTATTACCTTCGTCGTTGTGGAACAGTTCAGGCAAATAGTACAGTTCGGGTATGAGCTCCTTGACATCGGTGGGCGAGTCGTTGGTGATGAGTCGCCACGTTGTCGCCAACGAGTGGAATGTGCGGTCCGGCATGTCGAAGTTGTTGTCTGACGGGCAAAAAGTTTTATTATCATCGACAAAGAAAAATAATGGAACTATCGCAACAAAAGGGTTGTTGATCGTCCTAGGGCATAGGGCCTCCACAAGATCCTTCCACGCCTTTCTATCTTGAGCCACCGCCTTGGCCTCGTTCCAGCTCAGTCCATATTCCCTCAGCTCGTTCTCAACGCTCCGCCTCCAGGTGTGTACGGGGCGTTTGCGGGCTCGCTTTCCTCCTTGAGACCGCCACTCAAACGCGATACTGGCGCTGTTGGTAGCTCCTCTTCGAAGGGTATGACCGATCCATCTCCATATAAAGGGTAATACTAATAAATAAATTCCATGCTTTAATGTATATATTGCAAGGCCAGAAGCTTATTTTACGTATTTACCTTGATAGTGCAGCAGGAGTTGCGTGAAAGGGGGCAGTCGTACGAGGTAGTGTAACACACAACCAGGGTTGGAGTACAACGAAGCATAGTGATGTGGCTCGCGGGACGCTAGCGCGCCGCAGCCTTCACGGCGGGCTGCTTTTAGGTCCTGACGGTCAAAGTGAGATATATAAGTAAGTGATATTTGGTTTTGCATGAAATAAATGAAATGTAAGTAAGAGTCATCCATGCGATACGTTCTAATGGCCCCAAAATAGGTCTCGGTTTTCAAGTAGACCGTTTAAAGGCTTATGGCTAAAATCAATAAGACACTTCACACAACACAATACTGAGCTCTAGGACGACAGATAACTCATTATTTAAACCAGAAAATCAGCCGAATATATGGGGCGCAGGAGCGGGAGGGGACTTTTGTGTCGGTTTTATATTGAGTTAGTTTTTCCGTAGAAGGCGTCGCGCCAGATGAAACAGAAGTATCGATGAACAACTGTCGCGTAAAGGCCAGTTTTAAGATATGCAGCGTATAGTGGCATGCTATTGAAGCCAATTTCAAACCTGGGTAAATCCATAGTACAATATGATCTGAAAGATATTCAACATTATAGCAGAATGGATTTACCCAGTTTTGAAGTTAAGCGACACAATTATAAATATGACTTATTTGTGGAATGTAATACCGTCCGTTTTTAAATTTGAACTTCTTGTTACCTTTCCACACCATTTCACACTACACCCTTTTTCAATTTTTTTATTGCGAAACGGGCGTCAAACACGAGCTGCTTTCACTACTGTCGGTTACTTGGTCGTTACTGATCGGGCACGGCGAGGCGCCCGCGCTTATATCATGGCAAATACAAGTAAGGCTGGTGACCGCGAGTCGTCTTGTAATGGATGTCTATAGGGGTTGGTCTGTGGGCTAAAATCAATAAGACAACTTCACACAACACAATACTGAGCTCTAGGACGACAGATAACTCATTATTTAAACCAGAAAATCAGCCGAATATCTATACTCTTGTGTCGGTTTTATAACAAGTTAGTTTTTCCGTAGAAGGCGTAAGTATAGATAAAATATCGATGAACAACCCCCAAATGAAGACATGACAGATAGACAGACACGTCATTTTAACTTATAACACCCCTGGCGCGTTTTACGTCAAATAGTCTACCAAAAGTGATCTGACAGGTAAGAAAATTACTCAAAATTTATGACTTAGAAAACCGACGCTTATTGTACTTACGTTGTACGTATTGATATAATGCTGCTCCCTATTCTTATTCTGTATGGCCATTGGCTTGCTCAGGTCTCTGAACGTGGCCGGGTCGTTCAGGTCCAGGATCCTGCTGCTATAGTCGGCGATCACGAACGGTAAAACAGGGTACTGCATGAGATCGTTGTAGGTGCGACCCGCGAGTCCGTTGAGCTTCATCAGGTATTCCCAGTTGGTGATGGTACCGTTGCGCCATTGGTTCATGGCTTCGGAGAGGGTTTCGGGCTCCATTCTGTGGAAATAATTCATACTTCAGTTAGAGACTAACCCCCTTATTCATAAACGTACTCTAAAGTTATCAAGCCGATAAAGTTCGTTTGTCCTTTTCTATCACACCAATACATCGGAAAGGGACAAACGAACTTTATCGGCTTGATAACATTAGAGTACGTTTATGAATAAGGGGGTAAGGGTAAAAGGCGATGTCGACGGGCGAAGTATCGGACGTGTTTCAGCGCCCAGCTGAGGATATTTTAACAAGTCAAATCAAAAAAGCATGAAATAAAATTAAATACTATTTATTTAGGTGTCTGAATGGCCTTGGCTTTTTACATCGTCTGGCAGGAACCATTCTGCGGACCATTCTCATCTGAATCACCGTCAAGTGACTGAGCTAAGGATATAGCTAATATGGCGTCTATCCTTACCTAGTGGGTAAATGCTTGGCAGTGTGCTGTAAGAACGCAGTCTGCTCGGCGTTACCAGCGAACGCCAGTAGCCAGTCGCTGCCTTCAGCCAGACACAATTCCGCGGCGCGTTCTTGTAAGCACTACCATCAAGTGACTCAGCTAAGAATATGACCTTACATAGTGGGTAAATGCTTCGCAATGTGCTGTAAGAACGCAGTCCGCTCAGCGTTTCCCCAGAACGCCAGCAGCCACGCTCTGCCTTCAGCCAGAAAAAGCGGCGCGTTCTTGTAAGCACTACCATCAAGTGACTCAGCTAAGAATATGACCTTACCTAGTGGGTAAATGTTTCGCAGTGTGTTGTAGGAACGCAGTCCGCTCGGCGTTACCAGCGAACGCCAGCAGCCACGCTCTGCCTTCAGCCAGGAACAAATCCGCGGCGCGTTCTTGTAAGCACTACCATCAAGTGACTCAGCTGAGAATATGACCTTACCTAGTGGGTAAATGTTTCGCAGTGTGTTGTAGGAACGCAGTCCGCTCAGCGTTTCCCGCAAACGCCAGCAGCCACGCTCTGCCTTCAGCCAGGAACAACTCTGCGGCCCGTTCTTGCAAGCACCATCGTCGAGTGGCCACGTGGCGAACATCTTCTAGGGCCCAGCTTAGCGCCTCTTCGCCTTCCGCGTCCCCCAGTGAGTCCGGAACGAAGTGAATGCATCTAAAATTAAAAAAGTATATAATATCAGTTTCATTCTAGGAATACACAGGGAACACGAAAAAAGCTACCTGCTAGCTATTACCTGCAGGGTTAGCACACGATTGCCGCGAGAGTATGTCGCCTAGGACTACCCGTCCTTATGTCATTAATACAGTTAGAAGGAGACGTGTCATCTATCTCGCGGCAATCATGTGCTAGGCCTACTGACGGTGAATTACAGTTCTCCAACAGACAATAATGACAGTTTCCTATAATTTCTCTGTGTCAACAGTGTAACAGTATTACAGTACTTCGTGCCGCTATCAGGCTATGGTGACGAACGTGACACGTGCCTTGTGGGCTTCGGTCTCGTGCAGCTTTAGTCGAGCTAAAACTAGTCATCCTACTTCTATGCTACTAAACAATAGCCCTTTCACTGAGCCTTTACTACGTACACTTTTATTCAAAGTGTTTGATTAATCTAGTCATCTCATCTAGTGTGTTATTACCTGTCAGTGAGTAACAGTTCTCCGTCCCTCTCTCTCGCTACAGTGACGAGCGTGACACGCGCCATGTGGGCCACGGTCTCGTGCAGTTGTAGTCGAGCGACTAGCCCACCGCGGAAGCCGCCAGCGTCGCCTGTGATGCTGCGGAGATGGACTGTGCTGTGCGCTGCTGCTTCTGCTAGTACTACCATGCGAAATGATAAAAATAGAGAGACCACGAAGTGTCCTATTACCTGTCAGTAAGTAGCAGTTCTCCGTCCCTCTCTCTCGCTACAGTGACGAGCGTGACACGCGCCATGTGGGCCACGGTCTCGTGCAGTTGTAGTCGAGCGACTAGCCCACCGCGGAAGCCGCCAGCGTCGCCTGTGATGCTGCGGAGATGGACTGTGCTGTGCGCTGCTGCTTCTGCTAGTACTGTGATAGAATGTTTATAATAATTATTAGAGTTATTGGAGGATAATCTGATCAAGTAGATGGTATAAACTAAGCTACGCTGTGTCATGGACAGATGGTCGCTAGACTAATTATGACTGTCAGTATTCGAGCGAGGCAACGCTCTGTCATCAGGCCCTTCAGATAGTTTAGCAAGTATTCTGTGGTGTAGTGGTGGTGGTACCATTCAAAGCAGAGTCATCAGTCAAACCCGTTCATGCGCCTAACGCTCAGAATTAGTACCCTTCTAATGGATGACTCGCCATGCGTCAATTGGTATACTCACGCAAGTCACGCTTACGCAGCCCGGGTCGCCATTTACCTCCTATGACACAGGGTACTTCTGGATCTGTGTGTAACCTGGCGTGTGTTGATGGTTGAGATAAAAGAAGCGCAAGATGGGCACGACTTAAAGGCACGCATACACAGAACGTGACGCCATTCACCTCCCATGACAAGAGGTACTGGGTATACTTAACGGGCTTGTGTTGATGGCTGGGCTTCAGGAAGCGCGGTTTGAGCGCGAGATGGGCGCATGCGAACGCGGCCCGGCGCCTCCGCACCATCTAGCGCCCATGCCACGAGTTAGGTAGGTACTCCTGGGCATGTATGTATACTGACCAAGCTTGTGTTGGTGGCTCAGCTTGAGGAAGCGCAATTTGAGCGTGATGGAGACGCCTCATACACACCCCGAGGCACCAAATAGCTCCCATCTGTATCTGTAGGTTCTTACCGGGCTTGTGCTGATGGCTCGGCTTTAGGAAACGAGGTTTGAGCGCGAGATGGGCGCGGCGGAGCCGCACGCGAACGCGGCCCGGCGCCTCCGCACCATCTAGCTCCCATGACACGGGGTACGATTCCGGCTCGTGCCATAATGCTAGAAGTAAAAAGTGGCGTGAGATTACCTACCAATATTTATACATAATTAGGCTATAGCAATGAAAATGAAAGATCGGATCTACCAGTATAGAGCAAATTTTTCATCAATTTTCGAGTTCAGACATTACATTGCAGTGTGTGCATTGCTCTTGCGCGCATTCGCGTTCAGTATTTTACTCTTGCGCTCAACTTCAAATCGCAGAAGACTGCGAGCGCCACACTGTTTCCATAAACGCATTGCACACAACTTCTTCTTTAGGGTAGCTGTTATTGCTATGTTAGGCGACCCGCTAACGATTTCCAGCGTATGCGTGTAGTGTTTATAGGTATACAAAATATTATTCCTAAGCTTACAAGCAGGATATTATCTTGCGTTCTATTTAAAACTATACCTTGTTCATGAGTAAGATGGTCGGCCAGCCGCTGCCAGCGTCTCGTCGCAACAGCAGCAGAAGACTGCGACCGCCGTAGGACTTCCATGAACGCCTTACGTTCTCCATTCTGCGCGTCTACCACGGCTCGCGTAGCGGCCATTGCTGACTCGGTGAGGCGCGCCGCTAGGGACTCCTTGCTGAAGATTACTCTGAAGCAAACATTATTTATCAAGACTTAGTTTACAGCTAAAGTTGTCTTTTGTTGTGTTTATAATTGAAAAACTTTTGAGCTTGTTGCAGGGAAGAACTGTCTCATTGCTAGCTAAATATAAAGCTATTATTTAGCAGTCACCGAGTCTATCTTGTAAGGCGGCTGCGAGCCTGTTCTCGAGCCCATCTTGTAGCGCGACGCATCAGCCACGCGCCTAGTCTGTGATACTAAGCTTCGCGCTATTACTTCTATGTGTACTTACTTGCCAATGTTAGCCGTGTGGCTATGACTAGCCTTAGTCCAGCGTTCCTCATCAGCTCTCAACAGCGCCGCCGCCTCATCTTGCAGGGCTGCCCCCAGTCTGTTCTCCAGTCCGTCTCGTAGCGCGACGCATCAGCCACGCGCCCAGTCTGTGATACTAAGCTACGCACTATTACTTCTATGTGTACTTACTTGCCAATGTTAGCCGTGTGGCTATGACTAGCCTTAGTCCAACGTTCTTCATCAGCTCTCAACAGCGCCGCGGCCTCATCTTGCAGGGCTGCCCCCAGTCTATTCTCCAGTCCGTCTTGTAGCGCCACGCACCAACCGCGCGCCCAGTCTGTGATGGCGAGTTCAACGCCCTCGCCGCCGTTCTCGGCTAGCGCGTGCATGTGACGTAACATCAGGAGGAGGTACACTGCCAACTGACATAAAAGGTTTAATTTAATGATTCAATAGGCTAGTTTCCTATACTTAAAATAAAATATTTTATGCAGTGCACGAAATAAAGCACCACATAATTAGAAGAAAAATACGGACAGTAGCTATGTTTAAACATAATTTCTATTTAATAAGTCAAAGAGAAAGATATAAAGTAAATTAATTGACCGTGACGTCACTCCTCAGTATTTCATAGTAATTCCATATTAGCAAATCGTTTTGACAGTTCTTAAAAATAAGCTGATTGACATATACTCCTTTAAGTTATGATTGTAAAATTATAGAGTATCTAATGCAGATATAAGATAGTTTGAAGTAGGTTATAGGTGCCTTGATTGAAATTGGTTGTCTATTCGTCCTTCATAGTTTTCTTTCTTTCATTAAAATGCTCTAATTTTATAATACTTATTGGCGCAGTCGGTAGCATACTCTAACACAACCTAAGACTATCTTCATATTGGGCCTGAGTGTAGTACAATATACATAATTATGCCTATTCAATATAGTGTCAGCGAGACATACAGCAAGTAAAACACTATCCTGCCTGCACAATGATATGACGTGTAGCATAATTATATTTAGGACGACATTACTCGAAAAAACTGGGTACCTACCTTTCTGCAAGGCGGCGGAGGCTTGAGCATGGTGGCCACGTGAGGAGCGGCGTGCAGCGCGCGTAAAAGGTGCGGTTGAAGCGCGCGAGCACCGGGGGCCGGAGCGCCCGCCCACCACACTAGACAAAAAAAAACCATAATTGTAGATTCCTCATCGTAATAGTACATTACATCAGAGGCCGGGAAAATGAGGATTTCCGGCCAAGTGGGTATATACGGCCGAGCGAGCGTGCGAGCGAGGCCGGATAGGGATACGAGGCCGGGAATGTATAGTGCTTTTCTCAAACATACAATGAAATAAAAAAAAATGCTCTAAAGGACAATATTTTATAAAAAAAAGTTACTTTGCAGGCCTAGGCCTAAAAAATAATATGAAATCCCTTTACAGTCCTCTCGAGTTGTTGCGCCCAAAAAGCGATACTTCCCAGCCCATTTTAAGGAACGTAAAGACAATATTTCATTGCATGTTTGAGAAAAGTAAGTTTTTTTAGAGGGAGAATCAGTAAAATAATTGTTCCTCTTATGACTATTGTCCCAGAGCTGTAAGACAGCGTCCACAAAAAGTAAACTCGCGCGCTTACCTAATGAAATTTTAAATAAAATCCTGTAATAATATTTAAAAAAATCAAGTACTTAAAAACAATATTTCGCTTACTTTAAACATAATCTAACACATGTTACATTTTTGCGGATCTTCGTTAGTGAGTATTTTACGATATTCATTTATCACGCAGGATTTACTTATTATGTAATTTATCATTCATTTTTATTTTTAAACTAGTGCTGTGGCAGAGTCTGTCATTTCGATTCAAATGACATTTCAGTAAGTTGATAGAAATAGTATATTTGTTTAAGCGCGTCCTTGTACATAGGGCCTAATCGATTCAACCAATTCGAAATTGGCAAACGATACGTCTTAGCCACATCGCAACATACTTCAAAAGAAATGTGTCAAAAATGTGAACTTACAAATCCGGGACAATAGTGCACCACCAAGTGGATGTCTCGAATTAAGCGCTGACGTGGTAGGCCCAGACCGAGAGGGCGGACGACCTTGATACCTTCATGATTAATTGCCCAGAAATAGCACACCAACGGGAGCTATGGAAATCACGGGGAGAGGCCTTTGCCCAGAAGTGGGACACATAAACGGGCTATTAAAAGAAATACTAGTGAGTCAAGACTCTGCATCAAACGTTTTCATATGAGAAAAAGTTTTCAAACATACCTAGTTCCCGTAAAGCACGCAACCATCCATCTCCACCAGAACCTGCCCACCACGCCCGTCGCGTTGGAAGACCGCCGCTCACGGCTGAAAGCAAACATATTACTAGAGTTTGGACAATAGGCTATTTTCCTACTAGTCAAATCAGCTTCTTCTCAAGAACTGTCAAAACGATTTGCTAATATGGAATTACTATAAAATGCTGAGGAGTGACGTCCACTTTACATATTTCTCTTTGACTTATTAAATATAAATTATGTTTAAACATAACTACTGTTTGTAGTGCTTTATTCCGTGAACTGCATAAAATATTTTATTTTAAGTGTAAGAAAACTAGCCTATTCTGTGTGTGTTTCTCCATTCATTTCATTATGTTTTTAACGTGACTACATTTAACTAGCCAGGTCAATACAGAGCGCGCCCGTCGCGAGGCAATGTCCTCGCGTGGCAAACGTGCCATGTACATGTGCCTCGGCCGAGGCAGTGCGGGCGTTTTGATTGGCCGAGCAACCTGGCTCGGCCAAAGCCCGTTTACATTGGATGATTGCCGCGCGAGTACGTTGCCTAGTTCTGTGTGGATCCGGCTATTAAAGTGCTGACTTACCGGCTATAAGCATGACTAGTAGTAGCTCCACTAACTCGCCCTCAGAGTGGACCGGTAGCGCTGGAGAACGCGACTGCAAAAAGTTCACCGCAGCAGTGACAGTGGCTAGATGCCGAGATTCCAGTTCAGTCTGTGAAATTCCTTCTGTACCCAGTGATACTGCTGATGAGAGCACTGCGAAATCATTTACTAAGATTAGTTAGTGTCTGATTGATTATATAATTTAAATTACTTAAGTGTATTATTAGGAATGGAATACCATTCGTGAAGTAGTTGTTGTATTTCTGACGCGCGCGGCTCGCTACATCCAAGTGGTCGAGTTGTGCCACGAATAACGATACCTGAAAGTTTAACGCTGTTTTTAATACAAAAGTAAGAAAATTCTTCATACTATGTTGTTATATATCTGCTTATATCTTTATTGCGACAGTTATTCTCAAAGATTAATATTTTTTATTTTTTTTTATTTTATTTAGAACACATACAGTCATTTATACATATGAAAAGGGTGCATATAAATATAAGCATGCAAACTTACTCTAAAAAAGAACTGGAGGTTCATAAAATTTTGAACAGTAAAAATTAAAGTACCTATTGTTTGTTATAATATTATTATTTTTTATTTTCTTACATGGAAAACCTACAGCGCTATATATATCTAAAAATTACAATAAAAATACAAAGCCAATTACAGGTTTTCACTTATAGCGACATAATAAATTATGAAAAAAAAATTAATCAACTTTATCGGCTTGATAACTTTAGAGTATGTTTATGAATAAGGGGGTTAGAATATATATACTCGTATGATTAAGGTTCGTTTTCATCACATTTTCTGTTTAAAGGTATCATTTCGTCAACGTGTACTGAAGCATAATGTACTATTTTATTCCCAAGGGAATAATGGATTTAGTTTTAAAAATTAATACAATCCGTACAATACTTCAGGCAAAGGATGTTTCAATCTGCCAAGGATTTTTATTGCACAACCAAAATTTTACTATTAAGCTATAAAATATATTATACGGTATGAAAAATGCATTTTATTTATGTTTTACAATTATTTCAGTGTGTTTTGCATTTATTTCGTAAAATTTAACTTAGATAAATTGTTATAATTTACAATCTGACAATATGCTCTCTACTCGCGCTTGACCGCGTGCGTACGCGAGGCACCCACCGTTGCCTAGCAACGGAGAGTACAACAGATCAAAATATTTAAAGGAATGGAAAATAAGTACAATTTTAGTTCAATTATATGATTTATATGCTTTTTTGAACGTTGCATTTAATTTATATGCAGTATTTTCGTGTTTGTTTTCGTTCAAAAAGTGTTTGTTATCAAAAACAATGGATTTAATATGAATAATCTGATGTAGATCAAGATACACTACTGGTCGCAACGCCGCCGGTTGAAGGTTTTGCCTTATGACTGTTTCCTCTGTATTTTTCTCTCAAATGTGATGAAAAACATTGTGTGTAACTCGGGGAGTATGAATATTACTAACTCGAGTCTTTAAATCGCTCCGGCAAGCCGTCGCGATTTAACTTACTCTCGTTAGTAATATTCAACTTCCTCCCCTTGTTGCACAATGTACTATTAATTCCTTTCCGATGTAGTGGCGTGATAGAAAGGGACAAACAAACTTTATGGGCTTATTGGTAACTTTAGATTAGGTACGTTTATGAAGAAGGGGGTAAAAGTGCAATTGGTGCAGATTATTTTTGTCATGTGTACCTGGGCAGCGCGTGCTGCTCGAGCCACGTTCTCGCTTTCGGCCGTCAGCTCCACATATGTCAGCATATGATGCATATCGGTGATTATCTGTGGACAATATACAACTCGTTCATTGTTTAATCAGATAGAAGTAGTCTTTAATTATATTACATACATACTATTTGTTGATAGTAGCGCCACATTTCGGACACTGGCGATCAAATATATGAAAGAGGCGCGTTCCTAGCACACAGCCTAATCTCGTGTAGGTGAACGCGTATTATGCTTGTATGAGTGAAATATGACAGGTCGACTGTTCGCGTTTCTGACAGGTGGTAACTGTGAGGTCACCGAGAGGGTGTGGGCGGCACTTTCAGCGGGGAGCGGGAGTGGCCATACTGAACGATAGTATTCTTTATATTGTGGTGGCCTGGCGATCAAATATATGAAAGAGGCGCGTTCCTAGCACACAGTCTAATCTCGTGTAGGTGAACGCGTACTATGCTTGTATGTTATAACAGTACCTGCATGTGGTGATGTGACTCGAGCGCCTTAACCGCGAGCTTTGCAAGTAGCGCTCCCATGTCGGACAACAGTAGCGCACGTCCGTTGAACTCTCCCGTCGCACCAAGATCGCGTATACAACGCACGGTCACTTCAGCTACACTCATCTCGGAGAGAAGCTTTAGGGAACCCTGCGTGCAAGAAAAACATAAAAGTAAATGATGGGCTAGTTAAAAAGTAATGAGACATTGAGACATTTTAAAATCTAAACCCATAGGCTGAAAGCCAAAGTGAGCATTATTTAGTTCTTATCTTGAAGCGCAGACGGTAGACGTCAATGACACGAATCACGTAAGATGATGTCTACTAAGTGTGTCCATCTGCTGTGTAATCCGCACAGTACTACTGTGAACTCGCACTTGCTCGTAACTACTACATAGCTAATATTAGTTATATCAGCTCCAAGTTTCAGTGAGCCGGGTGGCACTATGTATAGTTCATCATGGCTATTAGTTGTGAGCTAAAGGCATTTATTTTTACCTTGTCAATGATGCGGCGGACGAGTAGAGACACGTTATGCGCTAGCGGTGGATCGTGTAGGCAGGTTGGAAGTGTCGCCAGAAGCGGCGCCGCGCAGTGTAGCATTTCGACAGAAACATCCACCCAAATGTCGTCCTGAATAATTTCACTTTATTTATTTAAAATTTTTCAAACTTTATTTAATAAAATGTATATTTTAATTGCCGCGTGAAAATATCCCTCTTCGAATCTATTGTCAAGACCGTGCTTCTCTTCGGCTGTGAGACATGGAGAGTGACAAAGGGGCTGACGCACAAACAAGTGTTTGTCAATAAGTCCCTCCGGTCGATCCTCCGTATCTTCTGGCCGAAAACTATAAGAAATGAGGATCTGTGGAGTATGTGCCGACAACCTCCGATCGCCCAAGAAGTGGCTCTGCAGAAATGGAGATGGATCGGTCATACCCTTCGAAGAGGAGCTACCAACAGCGCCAGTACCGCGTTTGAGTGGCGGCCTCAAGGAGGAAAGCGAGCCCGCAAACGCCCCGTACACACCTGGAGGCGGAGTGTTGAGAACGAGCTGAGGGAATATGGACTGAGCTGGAACGAGGCCAAGGCGGTGGCTCAAGATAGAAAGGCGTGGAAGGATCTTGTGGAGGCCCTATGCACCTATGGGGTGCCTTAAACATACAACAACAACAACATATTTTAATTCGCAACTGTTAAAACCAAATCGCGAACCAAAATGATTGAATGATCATAATTTCGGTATAGGTTACCTCAAGCTGGTCCTCCAAGGGCACGTCACACTTGGTGACAAGGGCGGCGCAGGCTGCAGCCAGCTCTAAAGAGCTCGGGTATAAGGCTATCTGCAAAAATAAACAACGGCTTAGACCCGATTTAAACAAGATTTCACAATAGGCTACTAGAGTTTCGTATTTTTAATGATGACGTGTCAGGTCTCTAGACAGGCTATATAGACATGTGAAACAAAAGGTTGTCTATTGTTTGCCCGACAGTCATTTAACATAATATTCATATGCCCGAATGATTTGTTTACCATAAAAATTGTATGACATACTGGTTGTTTATCCGAACATTACCTTCCATAATCATACAATGCCATACTATTTGTTAGCCATATTATTAAGTGTAATAATATGGTTTAATATAACATTCAAACGCCATAAGCAATTATTGCCATATTAATTGTTGCCCATATTATTACCTAACCTACTTTCTGATAGCAGTTTCATTTTCCAGGGGGTCACAGTTCTAACCTAACCTAACCTACTTTCTGATAGCAGTTTAATTTTCCAGGGGGTCGCAGTTATAACCTAACCTACTTTCTGATAGCATTTTCATTTTCCAGGGAGGTTACAGTTCTAACCTAACCTACTTTTCAAGCAGTTTCATTTTCCAGGGGGTCACAGTTCTAACCTAACCTAACCTACTTTCTGATAGCAGTTTCATTTTCCAGGGGGTCACAGTTCTAACCTAACCTAACCTACTTTCTGATAGAAGTTTTATTTTCCAGGGGGTCACAGTTCTAACCTAACCTACTTTTTGATAGCAGTTTCATTCTCTAGTACTTCTAGTAGTGTCGTCTCTGTGATAATTACGCATTTCGATGATTCTGCCAAATCACATTATGGAAATTGACTTTTCTGGTCGCTAATTTGGATGACAAATGATGGTATGGAATGTGGTAATTACTGATTTAGATGATTCTGACAAATGCCATTATGGAAACTGACTTTACGGGAAACAAAGTTTCTGGCACTTGATTAATATAGTAAACAATGATTATGGCATAAGATGTTATGAGAAACAATATTATGATTGTTGAATAGGGTGGCAAATAAAATTATGGCAAATGAAATTCTGGCAAATGGGGGTATCCCGAAAAAAAAGCGTATTTATAAAGAAACCGAAAACACGGCGGCACTCACAAAGTCTCATAACTGCGTCACGCGGAAAATCGCGTACGATCTGCGCTTCACGCTGTATACTACATCGCATCACCTACAATAGTGACTTCGATACCTGGTTGGCTAGATGTCTGTATAGGCAAGTCTAATGCGGCGCGCGCGGTTGCAGTGCGGGCACCTAATACGCTGAGAAAAACTGAACGCACGGCCGTATGGCGATGATTCGCGTTCACGATCTGCGCTTCACGCTATATACCACATTGCATCGCTTACAATAGTAACTTCGGTACCTGGTTGGCTAGATGTCTGTAGAGGTAAGTCTTCTGCGGCGCGCGCGGTTGCAGCGCGGGCACGCCACGGCTCTGCCAAATACGCGTAGAACCGCTGCGCACACGCCCGCGTCCCGATGATTCGCGAGCAAGATTAGCGCTTCATGCTGTGAACAGCATTGCACCGATTACAATAGTAACTTCGGTACCTGGTTGGCTAGATGTCTGTAGAGGTAAGTCTTCTGCGGCGCGCGCAGTTGCAGCGCGGGCACGCGGCGACGTTGCAACGCGCCAAATACGCGTAGAACCGCTGCGCGCACGCCCGCATACCGATGATGCGCGAGCAAGAATAGCGCTTCACGCTGTGAACAGCATTGCATCGCTTAGAATAGTAACTTCGGTACCTGGTTGGCTAGATGTCTATAGAGGTAAGTCTTCTGCGGCGCGCGCGGTTGCAGCACGGGCACGCCTCGGCTCTGCAACGCGCCAAATACGCGTAGAACCGCTGCGCGCACGCCCACGTCCCGATGATTCGCGAGCAAGATTAGCGCTTCATGCTGTGAACAGCATTGCACCGATTACAATAGTGACTTCGGTACCTGGTTGGCTAGATGCACAGAACTAAATCAAGATAGAAGGAAAAAGTGTATCTACTTCGCGTGCGGAAAAGTTAAATAGCGAGCAACATTGTTCGCCGCGCAAGTCAGTCTGCTCCCGACCGCTGCCCGCGAGTGACATACAGTGAAAAATACAAAATGGGTCGGTATTCGATAATTAACTGTTCAAACACCACCAATAAAAGCAAGAGTGTTAAACAAAGTGTTTCCTATCATCGGTAAGTACCATTTGTCCTAAAATATTTTTTATTAAATAAAAAACACGATTTTCCTATTTTTATCATCAAAACATTAGCTGACGTACGGCCGTCAAACTAGTTTTCCATTGCGGCTTTAATTTGACGAGTCCGACTTGGCGTGCGTTTAAAACAAGCGATATAAAAATAGGCTATTCAAACTGTCGAGACAAAGTGAAGGTAGATTTGTTATTTTGTCCGTCGAACTCACGTCGAACTTAAGAATAGTGGTGCACCACGGAACTATATCGTCATGTAATCATATGCTGCGATTTCCTTATTCGATTTAAATCGATTTTGCGAAGCAGTGGAAATTATAATTATGTTTTTATATTGTTATGAAACTATACATATAAAGTACGAGTGAAAAGTAAATTTAACTTTAAAATAGGTTACAGTTACGGTATTAACGTTGAATTTGTGGTCGGCAGAAAAACAAATACAAACATACGCTCTATATTTATTATGAATAAAAATAATTCTAAAAATGTGTTAATGGTTAATTATATTTATATATTACTAAAAGTTGTAACAAATAACATGAGGATAATGAAGTGAGTAGATACATGGTCGATTTTCTTAAAAATATTACGAAATATTAACTAGTATTAATACCTACCTACTAAAATCTTTGTTCCTGGCCTTAGGCAAATTATATACCTACTAGTGAATTGTTTGTCATCACACGAATACAGGTTCATTTCACAACGAAGATGAACATCCGATATTTTTAACTTCGGCGGGCATCCCGCACGCAACCTCCACAATCGATCGAATGGGTCACGCGACGACAACGTTCCCATCACTAAAGTACACTCGTGACGTCATAGGCTCGACACAAAACGTTACACGCTCGGTTTCGCTGTTAATCGCCGAGCATTTTCCTTCTATCTTGATTTAGTTCTGTGGCTAGATGTCTGTAGAGGTAAGTCTTCTGCGGCGCGCGCGGCTGCAGCGCGGGCACGCACCGGCTCTGCAACGCGCCAAATACGCGTAGAACCACTGCGCGCACGCCCGCGTCCCGATGATTCGCGAGCAAGATTAGCGCTTCACGCTGTGAACAGCATTGCATCGCTTACAATAGTAACTTCGGTACCTGGTTGGCTAGATGTCTGTAGAGGTAAGTCTTCGGCGGCGCGCGCGGTTGCAGCGCGGGCACGCCACGGCTCTGCAACGCGCCAAATACGCGTAGAACCGCTACGCGCACGCCCGCGTCCCGATGATTCGCGAGCAAGATTAGCGCTTCATGCTGTGAACAGCATTGCACCGATTACAATAGTAACTTCGGTACCTGGTTGGCTAGATGTCTGTAGAGGTATGTCTTCTGCGGCGCCCGCGGCTGCAGCGCGGGTACGCCACGACGCTGCAACGCGCCTACGACACGCAGAACCGCTGCGCGCACGCCCGCGTCTCGGTGGTTCGCGAGCACGATTAGCGCTTCGGGTTGTATGGCGCCTTGCATTGCCTAGTAGGATTGAAGAATTTTAGAATTTAATGCTAATAATATTACATGTGTATAGGAAACAATGTCCGTAGGTTCTTAGATACATTTAGAACAAACAGTTTCCGAAGCACACCACAACAGTGTTTGTAATTAACTAAGCAGTTTTAAACAGACAAGTGAAAGCTTTTCTAGAATATATCAATAGGTACCTGAGCCAAGTCATGTTCGGAGAGCAGTAAGATGGCGTCGCGCAGGAGAAGTAGTAGACCCTCGCAAGCCGTCCACCCTGGCGCGGCGCCGGCGCGTACTCGTTTCTGTGAGAATACTAGATTAATATTGATCATAAATGGTTGAATTTATTTCACGTGTAAGTACCCTAAATCGTAGGCGGGTTCGTTGAAACGAATCAAACGTCAGGTCCGAACGGTCAGCTAATCCGTAAATTATCTACTCACTATTTATTACGTTAAGCTTGGAGTCTTCCTGCGGCATGGAATCAGAAGTTATGAGATTCTTAGGAGAACCAAAGTCGGAGTCCTCGGGCGCGATCTTGTTTTCTACGACGTGGTCTATCATGTCACCACTCGTGTCCTGATAGACCCCGTCAACCCGTAGTCTCACCTCATGGTAGATCCCGCTGGAGTACATCTCGACGGTCGTGTGCGATACGTCGTCCACGTCGACCACTATGTACCCGCTGAGCGCGTCCTCGGGCGCGATCTCGTTTTCTACGACGGGGTCTATCATGTCACCACTCGTGTCCGGATAGACCCCGTCAACCCACAGTCTTACCTCATGGTAGATCCCGCTGGAGTACATCTCGACGGTCGTGTGCGATACGTCATCCACGTCGACCACTATGTACCCGCTGAGCGCGTCCTCGGGCGCGATCTCGTTTT
Organism: Leguminivora glycinivorella; assembly: GCF_023078275.1. Lineage (NCBI taxonomy): Eukaryota > Metazoa > Arthropoda > Insecta > Lepidoptera > Tortricidae > Leguminivora > Leguminivora glycinivorella. The sequence continues at coordinate 29,198,162 of NC_062971.1, forward strand.
CTACGACGGGGCCTATCATGTCACCACTCGTGTCCAGATAGACCCCGTCAACCCGTAGAGTCTCACCTCATGGTAGATCCCGCTGGAGTACATCTCGACGGTCGTGTGCGATACGTCGTCCACGTCGACCACTATGTACCCGCTGAGCGCGTCCTCGGGCGCGATCTCGTTTTCTACGACAGGGTCTATCATGTCGCCGCTTGTTTCTAAAACGAAACAGAAATAAATGGAATTTTGATATCGAATAATCAGGCTTCGAAGGTAAGTCAGTGCTCAGTTTATTGTTTCAGTTCTCATGTTACTTCAACTAACGGTCTTTGAACAGTTTTAGTCGTAAATATCTACTTTAGCAAGTAAATTTTTCATCTAGTTACTCGTGAGAAAAATCAAGTCAAAGGCCTAAAGTTATCAAATTTAGTGCTAATTTTCTACTGCCAGAAACGGCGTGACATACAATCCTTGATTAACTTACCAATGTTTAAATCCGAATTTTCTGACGTGGAGGAGATATTGTGTTTTCTGTAATCGAGAAAGTAAATTAGACATGTCATGTACTCGTAGAAACTAAGCAATTTTTAAGTTGATAGTTAAGTTTTTTATTAAATAGGCACCTAGAGCACACCTCGAACACTGTCTAAGCTTAGTGTAGGTGAACGCGTACTATCCTTGTATAAGTGAAATATGACAGGCCGACTGTTAGCGTTTTTGACAGGCGGTAACTGTGAGGTAACCGAGAGGAGGTGGGCGGCGCTTTCAGCGGGGAGCGGGAGTGGCCATACTGTACGATAGTACTCTTTATTATACTGTGCCAAGAGTGAGGAAAATGTAAGATCGCCAAAACTTAAATTTAGGTATAGAAGTACATATTTCTAGTGAATGAGCCCCTTCTTTATTACTGTTAGGAGGACGTTGAACATCGAAGGCGAAGCTATCGCTTGAATTAAATAGGGAATCCTAGTTAACACTAACCTGCCCTCTTTGATCTGCATGTTTATGATGCCCTTCATCAGCTTACTGTCCTCATCTCGCAGGCTCCCGCTGTCATTGATCTCTGGTTCGGGGTCCCGTCGTCGCGCCTTCAGCATGAACTCACTGGTTTCTTGTGTGTCTGCTGTTAGGAGGAAGTAGAAGTTCGCCCGCGAATGCGTGACAAACGTGTCGCTTGCCTGGTGGGAACAAAGATTAGATTTTGAGAACATATTTTTAACCCCTGACGCAAAAACGACGGGGTGTTATAAGTTTGACGTGTCTGTCTGTGTGTGTCTGTCTGTGTGTGTGTCTGTCTGTAGCATCGTAGCTCCCGAACGGATGAACCAATTTTGATTTAGTTTTTTTTTGTTTGAAAGCCGAATTAGTCGAGTGTTCTTAGCCATGTTTTATGAAAATCGGTCTACTATGTCGGGGTTTTTTTTTTCAAAATTGTAATTTTGTGGTTAGGTTAGTCAGTTCACTGTTTACGGAGTATTTGTGACAATTATAGAAATATATAGATAGTAAGGATGCTGAGAGCAAGGTATGATAAAGGAAAGTGTCACTCCCACACATGAAAAACTACGATGCCACGCGTTAATTTCACTAAATTGTTGTCACATAAAATTTTGAAATGTGGCTACACAGGTAAACCACATAATGTGGAAGACATACCTGATGCATTAGGAGCAGGAAGTCGCACAGCTCCGCCAGGTGGCAGGGGAGTGGCGGGGAGCCGAGCAGGCCCCCCACCACCCCCACGAGGCATGCGCCCGCTGCGTCTGGGCTGCGGCTTGGGTTATCCTCAGAGTTTAGGAAGCGTTCCTAAAAGAAAAGAAAAACATTTTAGATTTCTGTGTTATTTTAAGAAAATTCTTCAAACTTGACTAACGCTACACAAATACTGCGATGATCGTTCTTAATACATACTGATAAATCCACACTGTCATTGTACTGACGACGAGCATGTAAGTCTGAAGAGTAACATCCAGTCGATGGTTGAAGAATAGGATTTTCTGTACGTTGCAAGCAGCCAACAAGAGTCGCAGAAGGGGCCCATATCACGAAACTTATTAGTCTACTAATATTAGTGTGTTGTCATGGCTACCCATACGATTTGACAGTTCGTGGACTAATAATATTAGTCTAATATCGTTCGAGAAATGGGCCCCAGGTGGTATAGTTGTTGCTGGTTGAAGGCGCGCCATCTCCTGGCGCCCGCGTCTTCTAGCAGCGACCGTATGAAGCATAGCGTCAGCGCCCATAGGGAGCCGCGCATACGTTCCCCTTCCACTTCGCATTCCAGTTCCTGGATGTACTCTATACCTTGCAAGCAGCCAGCAACAGTCGCAGCAAGTGGTGCCAGTGTAGTTGTTGCTGGTTGAAGGCGCGCCACCTCCTGGCGCCCGCGTCTTCTAGCAGCGACCGTATGCAGCATAGCGTCAGCGGTCAGCGACCATAGAGAACCGCGTATACATACGCTCATCTTCCTATTCGTGTTCTAGGATGCACTGTATACCTTGCAAGCAGCCAGCAACAGTCGCAGCAGGTGGTGCCGGCGTAGTTGTTGCTGATTGAAGGCGCGCCACCTCCTGGCGCCCACGTCTTCTAGCAGCGACCGTATGCAGCATAGCGTCAGCGCCCATAGGAAGCCGCGCATACGTTCCACTTCTAGTTCCTGGATGTACTCTATACCTTGCAAGCAGCCAGCAACAGTCGCAGCAAGTGGTGCCGGTGTAGTTGTTGCTGGTTGAAGGCGCGCCACCTCCTGGCGCCCGCGTCTTCTAGCAGCGACCGTATGCAGCATAGGGTCAGCGCCCATAGAGAGCCGCGCATACGTTCCCCTTCCACTTCCCATTCGAGTTCCTGAATAGCAAAAACACTGTAAATAATGCAAGCTGATTTTTTTATGTTAGAGCAGACAGTTCGCTAAAAACGGATCATTGAGTCTAATACCTTTGGACAGTTAAGTACTGAGCTATCTTCTAAAGTCACAACTATCAACATACCTCCTCCGTGTCGAGATGGCGACTAGCTTGCACCAGCAGCGCTAGCAGCGCTGGCTCGCGTACCACCGCGTCAGCTCCGCTGACGACTAATCCGGCTCCAGTGGACGTCAGCACTGGACTAGTACAGGCTTCCTCTAAAATCACCTGCACAAATACATGCAAGTTAGTTTATATTACTAACTTAACGTAAATCCACATACAACTTATAAAGGTTAATGGCTAAACTTTTGTGGGATGGAAGGACTGGCTTGCTGAACCAGTAACTATCAAAAACTCTATGAAGAAGTACTGGTATACCCCAATGCCTATTGTCAGGGCAACACATACCGAGATTTATCTCCAATGCCACAAAAAAACTAAAAAAAACTAATTAGTCCGTCAGTTAGATTATCAAAGAATTTTAGACACGTATTTTTTCTTTTTTGTCGTAAGACGAAAAATGACGACGGTACAGTGCGTTGAAGTTTCGCGTGACGTCACGCCTAGGTACAATTTTTACTTAGAAGTGACGTCACAAGCCCCCACTCCGGAACTTTGATGCTCTATATCTTTGTATTTTTTCATTAATTAGAAAAAGCGAAAAATATGTGTTCAGTATTTTTGGACGATACAGCTGACGGTCTAGACTTTTTTTTATGTAGTCGTCATCCCTATTGTTCAGCGTTCAGCAGCAGCTCCAAGCCGTCAATATAGTACAATGCCGACAGTAGCTAGTCAGTGCCAAAGTCACTGAGAACTATCCCCAATACCATCGCTTATTCTGTCTGCTTATTCGTCTTTCTGTTACCTGCAGCATACGACGCGTCAGACGACACTTTGGCGCCCCAAACACTCGCAGCAGCAGTTCCAAGCCGTCAGCGCCGTGCAATGCCGATCGCAGTCGGTTATCAGCGCGGCATACGCGGAGAACTATTCCTAATGCCATTGCTTGCTCTTCCGCGCTCGCCTCCATTTCTACCACCTGCGAATTATCAACAAGTTTATATCTGGAGTTGCAAACAATATAAAGGCAAACAGAGGTCGTCAGAATTTTCGACCAATCAAAGAAATACAGCAGCGCGGACGGACTGCTCAGATGAGATTCCAGCGGTCCACTAGAAGCTTGGACATTTGTCAAGAAATACAAAGACACAAGATATATTACCCTGGCGAAGAGATACAGCAGCACAGACGGCCCGCCTAGCATGTAGACCGCGGGTGCGATGCCGCAGTGCCCAGACGCTTTCCAGCGCACGTTCCACGTGCATGCTAGCGGCTCGGGGACACAGGCGCCCGCTACTGGCTTCGGGCCCGGATGGCGCGTCGAAAACACTGGAGAAAAAACAATTTTGCAGATTTTTTCAAATAAAGACTACTTAGACAAGACAATATGTTTTGAGATAGACTCGGTTTGGAAGGATACGAATGTGAATGTGTTCAATTTTTACGCCCATGCTCTCTGGTATTATAAACAAATAAATAAGAAAATGATATATCAAGGAGAAGCAAGAGAATATATAATACTGTGCGTAATCATAATAGTATTTTATACAATCATGATATAATACAAAGCTTTTCAGTCGAGTACCATGTTTAGACCACGAAGCTTTGCTGAGTGGCCTAATAGTACGGTACGAGAGTGAAAAGCTTAATTATATCACTATCGTATACAATACTTTTTCTACGAGTCATCATCTTCATCATCAATGGACGGAAATATCATCATTCATGCAAGTTAAAATTAATGTTAATAGCGTCGTTCACCGTTGTATCAACATCGAATTACCTAACAACCAATTGTTTGTAATAACCGTCTCTGATTGGCCGATAACGCGACAGATAAAAAAAAAAGTGTTTCAGATGCCGACAAATTTGCCAGGTATCGCAAATTAGTATATAAATTGTATGAAGTTCTATTTTTGAAATTATTACAGTAAACTATAATGAGATTATTATAGTCGAGTCGGAACTGCCATAGAGTATTCAACACTGAAAAGTTAGCACTTATAGTTTAGTCTGTGGTGTCCTAATTGATAGATTACAGTCGACGAGTAGAAAAAAAAATATATGAGTGATACGAGAAATTCGTAGGATATATCGATATTAAGTAACAGAATAAAACGAATATTCTATTTACCTGTGGGTAATGGTGTGGTCTGGTGGTATAGATTGACGATATTAGGCGCGTGTGCGCTGAAGGATAACAACAAATTTTCGTTCAGCTCTCGAAGCGCTGCTCCGGACATATCGTAAACCTAAACATACAAACATGTTAGTACTGTTATACGTCACATTTGTTGTCTCGAAAGAAGAAATATCGATTTGTAAAGTTTACCTGATCCCAATCGATGTTTGAATCCAGCACGTTCGGTGTCAAGAGTCTTGAGTAATTTGCAATTTCATTATCGACCTGTAAAATACAAAATTGACATTTAATACTTTACGATTTTATCATATTTTTACAAGACATGAAAAAGGATTGCAGAATAGAGCCTAAAGAGGATATTTTAAAACTAAAGAGTTGCGAGTCGCGGCCGAGTGACCAGTAGATGTGTCGGGGTCACTATACATTCCTAGTTAAATACCTGACCTCTTAATCCATGCGTCTAATAAACTTCGGGCCAGTTGCATCAAACACGGTTAACAGACACATCATCGTCACGCGGCAGAGGTCTATGGAACTTCTCATACAATAAAATTTAGCAAACGTTTTGACGGTGACAGACGGTTTGGTGCAACCGACTCTTAGACGGGAAGTGCGCGCCAGCGCCGCCAGCGCCACCGGCACACCCTGAAATGCGACAATCGCCACGAGCTGTGACCGATTGCCAGACTAGTAGGTGTAATGAGTCACTGATGTGAGGCCGAGCGACCGACTAGTAGGTATGTAGGGTCAGTATACTCTCCCACTTCCTTACAGTAAGTGCGTTTTCACATTATCCGATCCGATATCGGATGTCGGACCGATATCCCATACATTACTGGCGCCATCTTGGATTTTATTCATTGAAATCCTTCCGACATCCGATGTCAGATCGTATAATGTGAAAACGCACCAACTGTGGTCACACCTCGGACACTAGCGATCAAATATATGAAAGAGGCGCGTTCCTAGCACACATTCTAAGCTCGTGTAAGTGAACGCGTACCATGCTTGTATGAGTGAGATATGACAGGTCGAGTATTCGCGTTTTTGACAGGTGGTATCTGTGAGGTAACCGAGAGCGGGTGGGGGGGCACTTTCAGCGGGAAGCGGGAGTGGCCGTACTGTATGGTGCCCGAGTGACCGACCAGTAGTGTGTAAGGGTCACTGCAGACGCTGCACTCACCTGGCACACGAGGTGCGGGTGCGGCGCGGGCGCGTGCGCGGCGGTGTGCAGCGCGGCGGTGTGCAGCGCGGCGGCGGCGCTCAGCACGGGCGCGCGATACACGCAACACCCGGATATGTGGTACCCGAGTGACCGACCAGTAGTGTGTAGGGGTCACTGCAGACGCTACACTCACCTGGCACGCAAGGTGCGGGTGCGGCGCGGGCGCGTGCGCGGCGGCGTGCAGCGCGGCGGCGGCGCTGCAGACGGGCTACACACGCACCCGGATGGCACGCGAGGTGACCGGGTGTGTAGGGGCGCAGACGCTACACTGCGCGGCGGCGGTGCGCGCGGCGGCGGGCGCGTCGCGGCGGCACGGGCGCGGCGGCGCTCAGCACGGGCGCCCGGATATGTGGTACCCGAGTGACCGACCAGTAGTGTGTAGGGGTCACTGCAGACGCTGCACTCACCTGGCACGCAAGGTGCGGGTGCGGCGCGGGCGCGTGCGCGGCGGCGTGCAGCGCGGCGGCGGCGCTCAGCACGGGCGCGCGGTACACGCAACACCCGGATATGTGGTACCCGCCACGGGCCGCGGCCGAATGACCCACTAGTAGGTGTGTTGGAGTCACTTTGCGGACCAGGATGCCTGCGAGACGTATTTGTAGCTTAGGAATTTTACTAACTTAGGTTACACTATACACAAAATTTTGCATTTAGTAGCGTAGTCGTTTACAACGAATAAACTCTGTCAAACAAGTCTGTCAGTAAATAAAAACAAAGAAAACTATAGGTATCCTTTTCTCTAGCACCCTAAAGAAAAGGATGCATATAGTTTTCTTTGTTCTTATTTACTGACACAGAGTTTAAAATCAAAGTATTTCATTTTAAAGCTAGCAACATTAGTTAGAACATTAACACTGTTGCGGACTGCGGTTACAATTTAGCCTGCCGACTTGTACTTTTATATATTCTGTGCTGCCGATCGAATCACAGAATATATAAAAGTACAAGTACAGAAGGCTCACTCTCAACAACCTGTCAACGGACTGCATGCGACATTGAGTTCTATTGCGCAGCGTAAAGCTTGTCAAACTTTATGGGAACTCGCGGCCGTCAAAATGTACGTCAGAATGTAACGCGGAGTGAGCCGCTCCTAATCAAATGTCGCATTGAAGTTGATGAAACTCGCATGCGAAATGTCGTACCGTGTAAATCAGCCCTTAAAGAAACGCGTCCTTTGAACACGTAACATGAAAGAGAAGAGTCGTGGAATGTGAGATGCTGATGTTCGACAATTTTCGTCTTTCCGTACAGACTGTATAGAAGTAACGATCTTACCTTGTAAAGGCAGGGACACTGTTTCACACTCGCATCCATCTATGTAAAGTGTCACCTGATAACAAAAAAAAAGATAAATAAGATAAACCTGGATCGACGAACTTCAACATCATTTGCTTCAAGTCAAAAACACATCGAACAATTACAAATAAGTAGCTCTGAAGGGTAATGCAATAAAAGCAAGGAAATAAAGAGTAAAGTTAATAAGTTTTTTTGCAAAAAAATCATTATTGGCACAAGCTTTTATCGCCGACAGTCATCTACTGCTCTCTTAGACGTTTCTAAAAAATCCTTACTCGATGGGGATACGACGTTTCATAACAGGGTTTATATGACCATCTTTCTGCTCCATCATCAGATCAGCTCCATGATACCATCATATTGCATTGTCACGTGATTTACATATGTGTGCAAAATTTCAGCTCAATCGAAAACCGGGAAGTGGGTCAAATTTAACTGCCACGTTTTGACCTAAACTAACATACTAACAAAGCAAGTTGAATAAAAGCTTGTTAAAACTGGACGACACCCGCCACTTTCAATTTCTACTTTGCCAGTCTCTGATGTTCGATAAAATGGTAGTTAAATGATTCCTACAGTAACCTGTATGTGTATTTTCCGCTTATGCACGACCTCTTTGACGTTGAGCGCTACACAGCACCATTGCGCGGGCGGTAAGGCCGCATCCACACGAGTCTCACTCAGCACTTTGTAGCATGATGTTTCGGGGCGCGAGAGGCGTAGTGTGAACGCACCTGAATAAGTAACAACGAATTTATAACGAATTCTCGATCCTGTAACTATACAAAATACTAATTTTATACAAAATTGAACCAGGATTGACATGTTTTTCTCACTCAATTACTGCAAATTTAGAAAAGTATCTACGTCTATCGCATAAAACAACATTTTGCTAAAGCAAAGAGGATCGAGTATTATAGAGAGTTACTGTCTACGTAGAATGTGTAATCACAGTGCATAGACTGCCATCTCTCGACACAGGCTTAAAACTTTTGAACCTCAGTTTTGACAATTTGGCCCATATTCTTAGCTTGATATATGTTAGAATGCCTTATATTAATATTAGCGCCATCTGGCCGAGCGTCCTCCAAAGGTGTAACGCCATCTAGGCCACCGTACCTTTTTCTGTATAGCTCTGAGGTACGTATTTTTCTTAGACTTTATCAGTCTTTACGGAGTTACATATGTCTTTGGCTAAAGAAAAGCCAGTAAAGGTCAAACAAGAGCGTACAAACCGGAGTCGGTGTGTAGCCATAGTTCTAGCAGGAGCGAATCGTGTCCAATAGTCAGTACGTGTAGTTCCGAAGTTACGTCTTTTTCCGTCGCGTCGAGTGAACGCTCTGAGCCCTTCCATTCGTTTAGTGGTTCTGTAAAAAATATATTACTACTTAAATTGTTTATTTAATTTAAATTTGACAAGGCGTGGATGGAGGTAACTTGGCAGGTCTGATGGTCACCGGAAAAGATCTTCGAGACTAGAGCACGAAACGCTACTCTAATCAGATCTCAAGAGGAGACCAAAAGACCTACGCTAGCTTTTCACTACACCAAGCAGAAGACCGTAGCCTATGGAGGCAAGGGCAATTGGCAAGCTAAAAGAGCTCGTTACCCGACCCTCATTAACGAGGAAGCAATGCTAAGAAGAATTTCTTTCATGCTTGAAGTTTATATTTGACCCAAATATGTTTTTATTGTGATGATTGTTACCGGTAAATAATTTCGCGTAAAAATCCATTGGATACAGTACCGTTGGGTGGATGACGTCGTAGCCAAGTAGTCAGCGCGAAGCCTTGTAGCCACGGCGCCCAGCCTGCGCCCTCTGCACCGCAACGCGCCGCGTGCAGTGCCCATGCCGAGTTCAAACCTATTGTAGAAACGATTTGGTTAAAATTCCGGATTCCAGATAATCATTCAGATACTTATATGATTTGTGATAGACATTATAGACAAAGGAGCAGAGTTGCACCATAAGGGTTCCTCTTGTACCTTTTTGGTACGAGACCTTTCTTTGTTACCCCCCTCAACCTTTTCAGTGTACACCTATTCAAGTAGTTTCACTTCGAACAAAAGCATAAAGTGCGGATCTCTAACAAGTGACGACGCAACCGATTTAAGCACGTTTGCTAAGGCACAGTAAATAAAGAGTACTATCGTACAGTATGGCCACTCCCGCTCCCCGCTGAAATCGCCGCCCACCCCCTCTCGGTTACCTCACAGTTACCGCATGTCAAAAACGTGAACAGTCGACCTGTCATATTTCACTCATACAAGCACGGTACGCGTTCACCTACACGAGCTCAGACTGTGTGCTAGGAACGCGCCTCTTTCATATATTTGATCGCCAGTGTCCGAGGTGTGGCTAAGGCGTGCGCCCAGTTGGACCGTCATCGTCGAGCAAATGCTTTTGATATTTTGAATGAGAATCAATTTGTTCAAAGTTGGACTGCTACGGGGTACTTTCCTCGGAGTGCGTATAGGGCGTAAGCTTACCCATGTACTCAAATACTCCGGAATACTGCTGCCTTCTTGGTCGGTAAGCCTTGTAGGCCGGATAGTCCACTGTCATATATTTATCAAAGAAATATGATCATAGGTATGTATGCCTCTCTTTTTCTCCAACGTAAAGAAAAAGGACGGCATGATGCCTATGATCATATTTCTATGATAAACATATGATCGGCCTTACAGATCTCGTACGCTGCGTTCAAAACATTATAAGTTTGGATTCTCCGTCATCCTTCCGAATCATAGGCACAGCGTCTGTTTGTGGCCAGTTTTTAAACGGATCACAGACCGATGTGCCCTTACAATCCTTACATGTATCCTTACCCGCCTTTAGATGAGCCTCTCGGAGCCCCCGCGCCGCCGCCTCCGCGTGTGCGCTGTGCGCCGGAGCACTCACGTCCTCGAAGCCGTCTCTCCGCCCGATGGGCCCGGCGTCTGTTTAAAAAACTTGTACTTTATGCTTACGTTACGATCTAACCACCATTGAACATCGTCAAACGCTAAACGAAAAGCAAAAATAATGAATAGAATCTGGCGTTACTATGCAGAAATTCACATTGTTATACTACTCTGTGCTGATGGTGCACTAAGACATATATCTTACACACATATCTCTTAACAATGACTTTCACATTTAGATACACAGTATACACTACACATACATGAATGACAGTGGCGTGACAGCCTGAAACAAATCTATTTATGTTTCACGTCGACACATCGTTAGCGCCACTTAGCGCGATGTAGGACACAACTTGATCAGTACAGCGACATCTAACGCACAATGTGCTCAACTTCACGCTTACCTGTAGACTGTGTGACAGGGAAGGCGAGGACAGCCAGCGGCGCGGGCTCCGCGTCCCCAGCCAGCCGGAGTAACGTCGGTAACAGCGCCGGGAGCGCCGCCCGCCGCGCGCATAGACGTAGCAGCAGTGCCAGCTCAGAGCCGCTTATCGACCGCATGGCCACCACGTGGATTAGCTCGAGGATGCTGCGTTGAAGTTCTGAGGGCGGAACGAAATGTTGTATAAAATGAAGTGTTGAAAATAAAAATAGTGTCACGCTCAGAATGCACTACTCTAGTGTCACACAAACTATACTGCCCATCGGGTATGAAGATTGAAGTTTATAATGATAACGGCAGTAACTGACCTGGAAGATCAGGATCACTTAGTTCCTGTAATGCTGCAGTCTTGGGGCCCAGCAGGCGGGCTAGGAGAGGCGAGGAGCGTGCAGCACGCGCGCGCTAAAGACACTCAAGCTATGGCTATGACGACTGAAGTCTCTGTAAGGTGTCAGCAGCGGCTGGTCCATACAAGCCGATTCCCACCGGCTTGCCTAAAATTGATTACTAGTAAAGTACCTAATGTTAAGGTAAGTTTCTTTTTGCTCAGTGTTGCTTAGCAGAATTTTTCACCAGCCGCCACTGCTAGGTGTTGTAGGTAACCTGCAAGATCGGGATCGCTCAGCTCCAGTAAGGCGGCAGTCTTGGGGCCCAGCAGACGGCCTAGTAGAGGCGGGGGCGGAGCACGGGCGCGACCTAGTGCAGCGGCGAGGCGCGTGCAGCACGCGCGCGCTAAAGACGCGCCCGACGCGCGCGCGCCTTCTTGCCCGTCGGGTGCTGATACTAATCTAAACGTACATTAAAAAAATTAATAGGCAATTTAGTAATTTACTTACTTTGTTGGCGCGAAGACCCTAATAAATTTTGGTCTCCAACACAAGAGCACACCACTTTACGCGGTCCAGTCACCGGCATAAAGAAGTGATGCTTACTGTACCTTGTCGCTTTTAATCGTTTGTCAATTTCGTATGACATTTCAAACAAGATGTTAATATGACAAGGTACAGAAATCATCACATATTTATGCCGGTGACTGTCCAAAGCGACATCACGCTAGCCCTCGTAATTTAGTAATTTGATGATCACTTTAGGTCGCTATTATTTTTCATGATTGCATCGCATTCCGATTTCCTATTCGCTATGTACACAACTGGTGCGCAGATTACATGTATTTATGACAATCAGCGCACTTTGCCAATATGTACTGTGGTGGCATTCAATAAATCACTGTCACCACGAAATAGTAACTTAAATAGTCTTTAAAATTAGTTTTTTAAAACACCAAACATATCACGTACCAAGAAGGGCTAAAATGCAAACTATTCGGACAAACCTAATTGCTTTTACTGCTATACTGTTCAATAATAGTTAGGTGTCGCATTCATATGGCTTCGAAGAAAAAACGGTTCAGTCGCGAGGTAAGTTTCACCAGCTAATATAATCTTATTACTACATTGTACATATGTAAAGATAACTCGTCAGGTATTAAAATAATCATGTATAGTAAATATTTACCTATTGCTAAACAATATAACATGAGTTTATTAAATACTAGCTTTTGCCCGCGTTGCTTCGCTCGCGTTAGAAAGAGACAAAAAGTAGCCTATGTCACTCTCCATCCCTTCAACTATCTCCACTTGAAAAAATCACGTTAATTCTGCGCTCCGTTTTGCCGTGAAGGCAGACAAACAAACAGACACACACACTTTCCCATTTATAATATTAGTATGGATAAATTATCGATAACAACGTAGATTTTATTGGCTGGGTGCACGATGACAGCATCACCCAGCGGTTACAACTACGGCGGACTTTGAAACGCCAAATGGCTTTCTGTCAGTACGAAGAGTAAGTAAATAAACAAATAATTTTAATGAAATAGCGATCATATAAATTTATAGTGTCGATAATAACATTCACCTTTTTAAACTCTGTCTAAAATGACACAATCAATAATTTTCAGGTAACTACAAACGGAGTTTCTCACGGTTGAGTTCACGAAATGTAAATAAAGTAAACCGATTTTAGGTAATAACCCATTTCATATATATTGGAGACGATTATTTATGTCTGTAGTGTCGTTAATAATGCAGAATTTTTGCCTATTTTAAAAGTACATATGTTGTTTTAAAAGTATGTTAGTTTACTTACTTTTTCCTCTTACAGCGATTATCTATTTCATTTGGTTCTCGTTTCCAAATTGCTTCTGAATATTTAAAAAAAATGTGATCACAGTTTTTCCCAGTGTTTGTACAGTTAACTACGTAGTAAGTATCGTGACGCATATTTATTTATTTTTACTTTAATGTACGGATACGTAAATTTCGCTGTAAAAAGTGACAGTTGGTCTGCCGAGGGTTCCTTTTTTGGCCACGGTGCGCGCTGCGATCGATTCGTGGTTCTCCCACCACCTACTTCGCACCCAGCCAATACTTTTTTTGTGTAAATAAACTATATACATTTTGATAAAGGTAATTGAATTTGGGTTTTCAGTGTAAGTGCAATGGGACTCAATAGGATCGAGCATGCCATTGTCCTCGTGATCTAGAAAACTGGCTAAAGTTGACAAATATGTATATCTAATACTAAATACCGATATCTTCAAGCCGCGCGCCTTTACGCGTACAAAACACGGACAGTTGGGAAACCTACCAAAGGTTTACCATGTCTTGGCTACTTGTCGACATACTTCTCTAACGGTAGGTACCTATTAGATTTTTCTCTTCAGTCACTAGACGGCAACTGCACCGTACACAGTCTATTCTACGGGACACTTACATGTACGCAAGTATGTGTTTTATGTAGTACGTACTTGTGTATTAAATCCGTGAGTATGTCCAGCACGATGACGCATAGCTCGGGATGCGCTAGCCGCCCGCTCTCCGCGTACTGTGAGCATGCTGGCCCCAAAGCAGGCTCCGTTCCTATCGAAATAAAAGATTAAATAGGCTAGTTTCCTACTAGTCAAATCAGTTTCTTTTTATGAACTGTCAAAACGATTTGCTAATATGGAATTACTATGAAATACTGAGGAGTGACGTCACGGTCAATTCATTTACTTTATATCTTTGTCTTTGACTTATTAAATAGAAATTATGTTTAAACATAACTACTGTCCATATTTTTCTTCTAAATATGTGGTGCTTTATTTCGTGCACTGCATAAAATATTTTATATTAAATATAGGAAACTAGCCTATTGTATGACGTACAATAGGATCGATAGTTCTGACACCTATAAACGAAAAACTTACCGGTAACGCTGCTCAGCGAAGACAAGGATTCCGACACTTTTCTTGATTTGTACGTTGATAGCAAGTCGAATTTGCCTATTTCCACGTCTGCCTGCAAACCAAATAATATTTATATATATATGCTTTATATACTTACTAGCTTTTTCCCGCGGCTTCGCCCCCATTTCACCCCCTTACGATGTGAATTTTGAAAAATCCTTTCTTATTGCTCTTCTACACCTTACAAGGAACCTACGTGCCAAATTTGGAGTATATAGGACCAGCGGTTTCGGCTGTGCGTTGATATGTCAGTTAGTCTGTTTCTTCTTTTATATATTTAGAAGATACATTCAGTCATACGTCCCTATCGCATAAGAGCGACGCTACTGACGAGTTTCATTAAGATGAAGGGTTAATTAATTCTTAATAACTGTTAGTAGCTCTGTCGATGTTTCCTGTCTCTTGTTAATAAATAACCACGTGTGAGCAGAACTCACAGTTTGAAGGTTCCGTGCGTTTTATTTGACCCTGTTCAGAGCATAAAGACAGCTACTTAAACTTAGCTATAAACTAATAAACTCAGCCCAGAGTCACGTTTGTATTAGCAATTAATAAATGGCCGCCAAAAGACTAAAGAAATAGCCTCAAAGAGAAATCGAATAACTCTATGACATTCGTCTTGATCTTTTCAGTTCTAAATTGAAATTTCTTCATAAGGTTTAAAGGTGAGTTACCTCGTACCCCTCATCGGCTCGGTAGTATGGTTCACTGTGTTCGGACGCGTAGGGCACGGCAACACTCTCTCGCTGGAGGAACCTTCCACGGAACTGTTGCCGGAGGGGCACAGGAGAGGGGGCACCTGATGAAATAACGAAATATAAATATACAGTTAATAAAGTAACAGGCCATCCAGAGCAGTATTACTGTAACGACTTCAAAAACCTTCGGCTTCTATAACCACCTCCCAGCTTTCTTAGATCGATCGTACAGGTCACAAGCGTGAACTGAATCGTCAGTATCCGCATTTGTCAACACCACTCGGACAGCTTCTTTTGAACATTAACAGTTCATTACAGCAACGCGCACTAGCGCCTCAAACAGCGCTCGCAACGTCGCGCTTCCGTTAGTTCCCGCGTTGCTCAGCGCCGCTTGGACTACTATACAGCTATTTTTGAACATGAACAGTCCTGCATATGTTATTACAGACCTTTGCTTGAGGTGGGGGAGGCGGCATGGCGTGCGCAACGCTGGGTTCAGCTACAGCAACGCGCACTAGGGCCTCGCACAGCGCACGCAACGCCGCGCTTCCGTTAGTTCCCGCGTTGCTCAGCGCCGCCCGTACCACAGCGCAGCTAGCCTCTTTTGATCGGCCGGATGTTACATCTGAAATGTTCACTATGTACCTATATTAAATGCTGGTATAACATTTTAATTCAATTTGGACCGGCATGGTGTTTAAAAACTAGATATTCAATCGAGTATGAAAGGACGCCGCGACTGGCGGACCTACGTTCCCAGTCAAATCAGTCGATGTGTATCGGTCTCGGACATAGTACTCGTAAGAAACTAGTACAGTATCGTGACCTCCTAGCTAAACAACATACGCAATTATTGAAGTATTGTTCAGGCGACCCTCGGTAATTGAATCCTGCAGCCTTAAATGCACCGTGCGCAGTGACACAGAAGAATCGAACTCGACGCGCGACCTTAGCTCCATTCGAGATACTATTTTACTTATAAACTGTTGGTACTGTGCTACTCCTACGTTGTAGTACGTAGTTGTTAATAGCTTGAGCACAAACGTAATTTGTAAAGTCCTAAAATAGATCATTCAAGTCTTCTCAAATATAATAATTTGATTTTAATAAAAATGTCGGCAGTGCATAACGAATATTTCCTTCAACACAACAGAGTTCAATTTAGTTTTACATGTACATTAGCAATAGTATATTGGCAATATAAAGTTACCAGTGCTGTATTATCTGACCACGTGTCGGGTGGAATGTTCCGTCTGTGGTTTCCGACCGTAGCGAAACATTTGATACAAATTGACCAATCATTTCATAACGGCTTTTAACGTATGCTTGGGTAGAAATGCCTACTTGTTAATGCTTCCTTGTAGCTTTAAATTTGTTTTGTTCCTGTTAAATGTTTAATTTATTTATTTAGAAATACAAACACATACAAAAAGGCACTTCAGTGAAACTAGAAGTTTGGAGTAAAATTGAATCAAACTAGGTACAAGGACGTAAGGTCCTATCTTACCAGATTCTATGGTAACTACTTACGTTCAAGGTTTCCCCTCTAATTTACAATACAAATAAAAATAGCTATCGCCCGAGGCTTCACTCGCCTTAAATTCGAAAATTTCATACAAATTTCCACTCCCCCATTTCAGGGAAGTGGGGGCTTAGAAAGAGACATAAAGTAGTCTATGTCACTCTCCATCCCTTCAACTATCTCCACTTAAAAAATCACGTCATTTGTCGCTCCGTTTTGTCTTGAAAGACGGACAAACAAACAGAGACACACACTTTCCCAATAATATCAGTATGGATAACTTACAAATATTGGCACAAGCAACTTTTAGACTATAGCGATAGTTGTATTGCACAAGACAGAAAATACGGAAACCACGTCTGTTTTCGAACGCTGCTATCGTGTCTATAAGTTATTAATGACAAATGTAATTACTTTACTCAGTCAATCAATCAAAGAAATTAAAAAATACCGTGGTATACATACGGGTGTTTACATATCATATCTCGATTTAAAGTAGCATTTAGATAAATGAGTTTGTTGTATTTAGTTCGGTCTCATATAGAGTGCGCGTAACTAAATATAAAAGGTAATTTGAACTTACAGGAAATTATTTAACTAGAAAACCTAAGTAGGTACAAATTTTAAAGGATAGGTACATTTTCATGTTACATTTTTTTTTTTTTTTTTTTTTTTAATTTATTGAAAAAAGAAAAACCTTAAAGTCTAAAGTTACAAATTATCGCCAAACTGTTACAGTATTTTGCGGGCCAGACTACGGTAGTCTCCATCTTCTATCAATAAATTGTATCTGTAATCAGTTAGTAGCTCAAAATGGTAATAACTCACCTGACACGGAGAACTGCACCGTTAGCAGGGCCTCCACGATCTTAATCAGCAGTCTCATCTCCGCCGGCGAGCTCTCGCAGTTACACACGAAGTACAACAGCACTCGCAGCAGCCCAAAGCTGTCCAAGAACACGTCCTCGTCAACCACGTATTGTCTGAACACAGGACTATAAAGACACAGCGCCGCACATGATTTCCAGAACGTCCATGAATTCTTCAAAGCCTCTAAGTAATCATCTATAGACTCTTCTATCACGTTTTCACCCGCAGCAAAGCTGGTTTTTATCGCTTTCGGCATAGAAATTGACAATTTTCTTAAATGTGACGAATCACGGCGTTTCTCTTTGAATGATAACCGTTTCTTTTCTTCCGTAACATCAGAAAGCTCTTCAAATTTTTCTTCCGGAAGTTTCAGGCGGTAGATTTTAAAGCATCTCTGTGTAGTTTCTGACAGAGACTTGAATAGCATTTGGATTGATGCTAGAGAGCTTATTTCTCTATAATAAGTTGTGGTGGTATTCTCCTTAATCAATTTGAATATCTCTACGGTAATAGCTATTTCGAGTATGGAACAACATTGGTTTGAGAATTCTGGTAGAGAAACAAGTTCAAGCACGTAACTGAGGCCTCCTTTTTGAATGAATTGATCGGCAAAAGACACCGTGTTTAGTAGACTGGAAAATATATTTAGACACGATACGGTCAGGAAGTATGCAGAGTCCTCCATTCTAATAATGTATCTATGTTTGGCCACTATGAAAGTCGGGTATATCACGCTAAAGAGTAACTCGTGCTTCATTTCTAACCGACACTTTGGTGTGACTCGAAGCAAATGCGACACTGTTGCGTGCAACACATTGTTATGATTATCCAGTTGTAGTAAAGAGTTGTAGTGGATTAAGAAGGACCATATACTCTTCCGATCAACAGGGCTAACGGAATGGAGGCAGTGTTTCTTAGCGAACCTTTTGTCATCGCTCGGCTCGCAAATAGAACAAGGGAGCTGGTCTGTGACCTTCGGTATGAGCACGCTCGCCCCCAAGTCTCCATACACAGTATGTTCTAAAACTTGGAGACATTTCAAAGCAACTGAGTCGTGCGTTAACATCAATCGGACGATGTTCTCCATGAGGAGTCCAGGGGAAAAGCAGCAGCAGACTCCAGAGTTTAGCATGACACGCAGTATTTTATGCCTGAGCGGGGCCTGACCGGACACTTCCTCGTCCGTTAATAAACAAGCTAGTGTACCGTACAGAACTGATACGCAACACGTGGATGATAGGGGAAGATCTATACTGGCCTCGCCTAGAATGTCATGATGATGATGCATGCCCGCTGCGACTCGCGCACGGCACACCTTATGTCTAGTACGGGGGCAGGCTGCGGAGTGCACTACCTCGCTGCGCACCCTCTTCATTCCGCTTATCAGCTTCCCCACGGACTCTAACAGCTTCTTAATAAGCGTGACAGCCTCGTCGTTATCCACACCCTTTATCCTGATCATCAACTCAACGCATTCTCTGAGTAGACCGCCTTTGAGACACTCACCGTACAATTTGAACTGGTCGGTGAATTCCCTTAAGTTGTCCAACGTACGACACTGCATAAGAAGGCAGTGGAAGAAAGCTGTGATAGAATATGCTATTCCGAAAACGAATCTGAGCATATCGTCAGATTGAGCCTCTGTTAAAATATCGTTGGCGAGATTCTCATCCTTCTTGTGGTACTTAGAGCTAGATTTGCAGATTACGTCCTCTAATATTCTTAGCAGCATTGGTAGTATGCCATTGTTTATTAGTTTAGCACACAAGTCGGGTCGGATAAGAACTTTGTCTAATGAGACGATTAGTAGCTCTGTTAGGGCGACTTTAATGTGGGAGACTTCATCCGCGCTCTTTGAACAAGCGGGAAGCGAGCCAAACTGTAGAGAGCATAGATTTTTCAAAGAGAAATTTATACATTGCATTGATATTTGTGAACCTTCAGACCCCGACAGACTGCTTTCAGCTTTACACAGCTCTTGTAGTAAATCCGTGATCATAAGAATAAACTCAAACGCTGATATTTCAGAATTTATAACCTCTCTATGCTTTTCGTTTATATAATCGTCTGGTTTTGGTTTTGTTTTCTTTGGTGAAAGAAAGGGATCGCCGTAAAGTTCATTGGCATACTCATTGGAAGACTTTAGAGGCGAGTTGAAGTACTCGAAATCGTCGGGAGAAGAAATTTTGATGGCGAGCGACCGGTTCAGAACCTGCAAGTCGTCGTTGGAGTCACCAGACTCGGAAGACAATTCTTGCTTGAGCGATTTCCTTTTCGTTTTGGCCTCGTCCTTACTTTGGCTTACGTGTCTCGATCTAAGATATCAAAAAAACAATTGAGTTATTGTATTGTCCCTGCATGATTGATATTGTTTGATATTACAAGGAAATAGATTCAAAAATAATTTAGGATAAAAGTAAAAAAAAACTTTGGTCATAATGACTATACCAAGAATATGAAATTGTATGTAATTACCGGCCAGTCGTACCCCGGTCCGATACTGGAGTGTTGTTGACCTTTGACGCCGGACTGCCAGCTGGCTTCTGTTTGGACCATATTCTATAATAAAATTCTTCATTAACTATTGCTAACGTAATTAAAAGAAAACCTGGCAAATAGTATGTTGCGCTCTATGTAGTTCTGCGTCTGCGTCTGTTAGTTCACTGCCCTTGTATCCGAAAGTACTTGTATTGAGTCGACGAAAACGAGAGAACTTACGCGAAAACTCAAAAATGGTTTTAGCGAATGTGTTATATAGTTTTCATTCGTACACGTTATAATGAAATGAAAATAATCAATTAATCAAAAAACAAGAGACAATAATGTTGAACCTATCTTTGCATTTCTCAACTCAGCTGTGAAGAGAGCGTTCTTGGCGACCGGCTGGTGATCTACGTCAGCTTCAAATCGCTGTGACAGTGGCGGCGGATCTACGTCAGCTGCTCAAGATCTGGCAAGAACTAGCAAGATCGCCATCTCTCATTTCGGAGGCCAAGATTCACTTTGGATAACTTAGCCAAAATACTTAGTTAGTTATAGTTTAGTTATCTCAGTAAGTACCTGTTGGAAAATAGTTGGTGTATGGGCGCCCTTCGACCGCGCGGACGCGGCTGCGCCGGAGTGGACGCGCCCGCGCTTAGCTCACCGAAAAGCCAGATGAGGACGGAACTCAGTTGTCGACAGCATGAGAGGCCCTGTATTATAATAATATAATATCTTTATCTTTATTGTACATAAAAGAGCAAGTTACATAATAACAGAGTTACATAATAACTATACTAGGGATTTGTACAAAGATGTCGGCTTGAAGTGGTCAAACTTTGACCCCTAAACTAGGTTAGTACCTGTGCCTTTAGGGGCTAGAGTTCTTCCATTTTCATATTGAAGTCATTACAATATTGCAGGTCATGTAACAGTGGTTAAAGGAAGTGATAAAAATTAAGCTTTAGACTCTTAACTATTTCAAATACGTTTTACACATGCATACATTGTTGTACCTACCTAGACAATTTAATTAATTAATTATTTACATTATTTAGTTGCCTATTTTTTAAGAAAGTATAATGAGAAGATTTTCTGTCTCATGATATGTTAACTTTTGCAGCCATGTTTCTAGTTTGATTTTAACTTCCCGCCTTGTTAAGCTGTAGATTTTTATTAGGCTATTAACATTATGCATTAGCATTAACACTAGGACCTGCCGGCTTATCTGAAGTGACAATCGTTGACCCTACGTCACGATTCAAACGCACACCACTACGAAGAGCAATAGGGAGATCTAGCTTTTAAAAGCTTACAAAGCGTAAGCGATTGTACTCTGCAACTGCATTCTAGTCACAGAACCTAAAAGTTTTGAGGTGTGTGTGTGGGGGTGTAGGCAGACCAGAAAGGAGATGGTGTGACGACTTGGACACATCCGAATTGGTGGGAAAGTGCAAATGATAGGATTGATTGGAGGAAAAGAGGGAAGGCCTAAAGCAAGTCTGCTTTAGTGTTTCATTGCCGGGCCAACTGTGTTTTGCAATAAATTTAGCTAGCAGTAAGCCTTCGGTATTTGTTCAATAAACATTTCAATTAAATTGTACCACTTTTTAGGGTTCCGTAGTCAACTAGGAACCCTTATAGTTTCGCCATGTCTGTCTGTCCGTCCGTCCGTCCGTCCGTCCGTCCGTCCGTCCGTCCGTCCGTCCGTCCGTCCGTCCGTCCGCGGATAATCTCAGTAACCGTTAGCACTAGAAAGCTGAAATTTGGTACCAATATGTATATCAATCACGCCAACAAAGTGCAAAAATAAAAAATGGGAAATTTTTTTTTATTAGGGTACCCCCCCTACATGCAAAGTGGGGGCTGATATTTTTTTTCATTCCAACCCCAACGTGTGATATAAAGGAAAAAAAGTGCGTCCCCCCTCTAACTTTTGAACCATAAGTTTAAAAAATATGAAAAAAATCACAAAAGTATAACTTTATAAAGACTTTCTAGGAAAATTGTTTTGAACTTGATAGGTTTAGTAGTTTTTGAGAAAAATACGGAAAACTACGGAACCCTACACTGAGCGTGGCCCGACACGCTCTTGGCCAGTTTTTTTAATGGACATATTGTTTATTATATTTAGCGTATTCAACCAAAAAAAATATTAACTACTTAAATTAGGTAGGTACTAGGTACTAATCAATAATCATCCAAACGAGATTCCAAACGCTCAATTCTTAATGACCAACATTCCTAAAATAACATTTCCAACGAATATATTAGCATTACTAAGTGTTTAACAAAAACCCGTTTTATAGACAAAGTAACGCTACATATTTCTTTACGACGACTAAATTCTATTTAGAGATGAGACTATGTATTAAATAGTAATTTTGTGTCTTATTTCAATTTTTTATTAGTTGTATGTATATTTAATCATATAATCCGTTTAGATATCGTATTTATTAATCATACCTAGATATAATTAAAACACAAATTCATAGACATATTATTAACAAACTCTTCTAATAAACAAGGGTCGTAATCAAATTACTTAGTCATATGCTGACTTGTTGTTACACTTGCTCAGACATAAGCGCCCATTATAAGGTAATGTAGTTATAGTACGTTGAACCAGTCTATACATTTTCTGAACGATGCATCGGTACTTGTGCACCGGAAAGTGCTCGTAGACGAATACAGAACCGGTATGAAAATAAAACGATTGACATTACTTCCTTAATATAGCTGGTCAAACAACTTTGCCAATAGTAAAAGCCGCGAAATCTAAATTATCTGTTGGGCGATAATTCTCGCACCTAATTTGGATGTTTTTTTGGAGTTTTTTGAAATCGAATGGTCGAATTTCAAAAAATCGGCCCACTCGACACTTATTCCGGTTCATACTACTTTAAATACATTATTATAAATAAACTGATACCTACTAAAATCCTACAAATCGCACTTTTAGAACGAAATCGACCTAATTCAATATCGACTTCTGTCAGAGTTAGGTCGCTTTCGTTCTAAAGGTGAGAAATCACTCCATTATCTTTGGCTAGTCTGTGGCCAAGAGTAAGCCCATTTATAAAAAAAAAAAACAAACCGACCCAGAAGCTATATCTATCTAGTGATAACAACATGTTTACCATGTTATACATAACGTACAATGTATTGTGAAGTGCGTTATGCATCGAGATATGAACTATTTACGTTACGATAAGATAAGATTAGAACAATTACATAACGCAATAGTACGATTTACACAGCGATCTATTTAGATTCCAATTATTAAGTTCTTAATCGTTATCATGAAATATAATACATAAACTCAACTGACTGTGTGTAATGTGCACATGAACGTTTATATTTAGTAACGCTACTATAAACCTAGTACAGATGTTTAACTGAGTCAAAAAATGCTCGTGGCGTTTTTTAACAATTTTCGGCTTCGCCTCAAATTGTTACCCACGCCACTCACCTTTTTTGACCTATTTTAACCACCAGTTTCATAAAATACTATATCGAGTGTTTAAATTTACAAACCAAAAGTCTTCTAATAGGGAGCTTCACTGTTCTTAAAATAAAATTTTATACTATGCACGAAATAAAGCATCAGATCATTATTGGAAATACATGGACGCATAAGTTATTTTTTGATCGATTTTCTTTTTAATAAGTCAGGTAGAAATATATAAAGTAACTTAATTGACCGTGACGTCACTCAATTCGATTTCATATTAATTCCATATTAGCACACCGTTAAAATTCGTTTTGACAGTTCTTAAAAAGAAGCTGATTTGACTAGGCTAGGACGCAAGTAGCCTATTCTACGTCAATCTCATATCGTCAATTTCATATTTATTTATCGGCTTTCCTGTTTTACAGTTTGCGAAAACCACCCAAAACCGAAACTGTTAAACCTAATAAACAGGAACTATGCAAATTAGTAGCCAGATTTTATTAACCCCCGACGCAAAAATGACGGGGTGTTATAATTTTGACGTGTTTGTCTTTTTGTGTGTGTCTATCTGTGGCATCGTAGCTCCCGAACGGATGAATCGATCTATTACCGATAGATTTTTTTTTTGTTTGAAAGCGGAGTTAGTCGGGAGTGTTCTTAGCCATGTTTCATGAAAATCCGTCCACTATGTCGGGGTTTTTTTCAAAATTTTAATTTTATGGTTAGGTTATTATTTTAATAACGTAATAGACAGTCGAAATTTTAGGTCAAAAATGTATTCGCTATAAAATGAGAATTCACCCTATATGCGTTCATTACGTTGCTACCGTCATAAATGCTACATATTCGTTGAGTACCTACTGACTACATCACATATTCGGTTAAAATACGCTAAATACGCTAACGGTTCGACTACATAGCTAAATTTATGAAAGCATGCTTCCGGATCATGTACCGGTAATGCATTGTGCAATAAATAACGTTTTCCCCTCACTAGCTCGGAAACACGTGTTTTGTCCTTTAATACCAGCGGGTAAAAACGCATTTTATCCACTAGTGGGTAAAGTAATTTGACCTTGAATATAATTAAATTAACTGCTTTAAAATTGATAAAAGTAGGTGAATCTACTAAAAAAGATGATTTACCACCTGTGGAACTACTGGAAGCAGTGAAAAACGCATTTTTTTGCGTTGTAGTTTCCTCGCTATAGTGAGGCGAAAAGTTTTGTGTTACACTCGGGTGCAAATATATTTTACTTCTCGTGTGTTGAAAAACTCGCAAGTTCAGGATTCTATTCTCGAACCACTCGCTTCGCTCGTGGTTCAACTATAGAATCCTTTCACTTGCTCGTTTTTCAATTCCACACTCGGCGTTAAAATACAACTTTGCCCCCTTGTATAACAAATAACTATTATTACAGCAAACCAGACTGTTCTTACGTATTTATACCGGTACTCATTGCCCCTATAATTACACCTAAATAATGATATGATTTATGTTAAATAGTAATTAAACTAGTGATAGATACTACTTTTAGCTTACATAAGCTAAGGGGCGTTACCCAATGCCAGGAAACTAAAAGGAATCAAAAAACACTTAGGCTATAGTTTCCTACTAGTCAAATCAGCTTCTTTTTAAGAACTGTCAAAACGATTTGCTAATATGGAATAACAATGAAATACTGAGAAGTGACGTCACGGTCAATTAATTTACTTTATATCTTTCTCTTTAGAGTATTAAATACAAATTATGTTTAAACATAACTACTGACCATATTTTTCTTCTAATTATGTGGTAGTTAATTTCGTGCACTGCATAAAATATTTTATCTTCTCGTCGACTGTAATCTGTCAATTAGGACACCACAGACTAAACTATAAGTGCTAACTTTTCAGTGTTGGATACTCTATGGCAGTTCCGATTCAACTATAATAATCTCATTATAGTTGACTTTAGTTAACTGTAATAATTTCAAAAATAGAACTTCATACAATTTCTATACTAATTTGCGATACCTGGCAATTTTTTCTGCATCTGAAACTCATTTTTTTTATCTGTCGCGTTATCGACCAATCAGAGACGGTTATTACAAACAATTGATACAACGGTGAACGACGCTATTAACATTAATTTCAACTTGCATGAAGATGATATTTCTGTCCATTGATGATGAAGATGATGACTTGTAGAAAAAGTATTGTATACATAATTAAGCTTTTCACTCTCGTACCTTACTATCAGGCCACTCAGCAGGCTTCGTGGCCTAAACATGGTAGGTACTCGACTGAAAAGCTTTGTATTATATCACGATTGTATAAAATACTATTATCTTAAGTATAGGATTTTTTGCCTATTATGAGTATTATGTTATGAACTCCCACGGAAGATACCTACTATCTACAGGACCGGTCAAATTAGATTAAAAAAAAAATGTTTAGACGACGAATTAATTCCCAAGTTAGAAATCGTCTGAATACTTTAATTTGATTCTAAGTCTGGTCTAGATACATTTTCATCGTGTCGTTAATACAAGTCATACCTACGACAAGGTATGGTATAATTCGACTACTTATTCGCTAACATTAAAGTGCTATCCGCAAACCTGGCGATTACGGAAGTAAAGCTTCTCATAGACAGTTATAGGGCCTTAGCCTTGGGCTCTCGATCCTCAGTTTTCAGGACAGTATAGTGTTACCCCCTTATTCATAAACGTTCACCAAAGTTATCAAGCCGATAAAGTCCGTTTGTCCCTTTCCGACGCATTGGTGTGTAAGAAAGGGACAAGCGAACTTTATCGGCGTTATGAATAAGGGGCGGGTTAGCATCGTACCTCGACTCCTAACGCTCGGAGCAGCGCCAGACAGCGCCACGCCACGCCTCCCAACAAGTACTTGCGGAGCACTTCTTCGGTCGACTGTGAGTTGGTCTTTGTGAACAGACTTGTCGGACGATCTTCTTTTTCCTCCACTGTTCAAAAAAAAAGTCTGTTACGATCATTGTAGTTTGGAAACACACAATAACTTATCCATACTAATATTATAAATGGGAAAGTGTGTGTGTCTGATTGTTTATCCGTCTTTCACTGCAAAACGGAACGACGTATTGACGTGATTTTTTTAAGTGGAGATAGTTGAAGGGATGGAGAGTGACATTGGCTACATTTTGTCTCTTTCCCATCCCCCATTTTCCTAAAATGAGGGGTGGAAGTTTGTATGGAGTATTCCGCAATTTTCGAATTAATCGCGAGCAAAGCCGCGGGCAAATGCTAGTTTGTTATAAGCACATAAACAAAATTACTAAAACTATAACCTGTTAAAAAAACTCATTATACAAATAAATAGGTAGGGATAATATTTGTGAACTTCTAGGTATAAGGATAAAACACACTTGCATGTAGGGTTATCCCCAGATCCCCACAGCTAATAAAAAAGGAATGCTTTTTTATTTTACGTTAATACTAGTTTTTTTATGCCAAAATGTGTGATGTGGCTTAGAAAGAGACAAAAAGTAGCCTATGTAACTCTCCATCCTTTCAACTACCTCTATTTAAAAAATCACGTCAATTCATCGCTCTGTTTTGCCGTGAAAGATGGACAAACAAACAGACACACACACTTTCTCATTTATAATATTAGTATGGATGGATTTTGGGAAGAAGCTTCGTTTAGTTCCAGTTCTTTGTAGTTCGGAGTTAGTACCTGGTACTGCAACATCATTTTCTTTGGGTGAACTGTGCGCGCTCAGCGATGACGTCACGCGATGGATCCCGCAAAGCAGTTCGCAGCCCACTAGCGTCACGACGCCGCTCACGGGACTAGACGTACAGAAAGTTATGCATAGTTAAATTAGATAGCATGGCAGTGGAAGGTAGTCAGTGAGGAATAATCTAAATTCTTAAACACCTATTTCGACTGTTGAAACGATTAAAAAGTTGCACATTTTATACAGAATTTTCCATGGACATGACTACCACGACCGAAGGGCGTTTTAAATCGACACGAGTTACGAATTGTATCGTACGACGTTTTTCATTACAAATGGCGGTCTTCCAAAGTTTCGACCTGACATGAAAAAAAAACCACTTCTCGCACTAGTGCGTAAACAAAGCACCATGCATCTGTACTGAAATAGTGCATTACGATACAAGTGCGTAAAAAAGGAAGTTCGAAAAGAGTGGCGATAAATTAAAACACGACCGAAGGGAGTGTTTTAAATCGACACGAGTTACGAATTTCCTTTTCGCACGTGTATCGAACGACGTTTTTCAGTACAGATGGCCCTCGGAAGTTTCGACCTGACATATAATGAACCACTTCTCGCACTAGTGCGTAAAAAAAACACCATCTGTACTGAAACATTTATTTCGATTGAGAATAAGAATATGAGAAACATGAGGTGGGATTTGAGAAATTTTTTTAACAAATTTATCGTAGTATTTGGAACCAAATAGAAAATTATTCCATTTTTAAAACTGTTATAAAAAACATACAAAACTAAATTATGCTTACCAAAAGTTTATGAGTTCTTTCGGATCTGCGCCGCCATTAAGTCTGACAAGGAATTCCGCTAAGAACAAGTCTAGCCACGCTGATTTCTGAAACAATAGCGCATCTGTTAAAATCGTCAAACATACAAACAGCCCGGCCAAAAAGGGTACAAATTAATAGGGGCGCCACCGTCCATGTAAACCGTTTTCCTGCGGCAACTATTGAGTCACTTTTGTATGATAACAGTAGGTAAGTGTTGCTATGATAAAAACCTTTTTTGCCAGGCTGTAACTTTCAACTTTGTATGAGAAAATTTTAATTGATCCTATTTTGTAGGTAAGTGTTGCTGTGATAAAAACCTTTTTTGCCAGGCTGTATTTGCGGTGTTCGAAGTTGAAATTATGGGGGCAACAGATTTATAGTAAAGTTAATTGGTTAAATATCTCCTGTTGAGATAACAATATACATTAGTTAAGGAATGTAATGCTAATTTCGAGGCTATTTTCAACAGGCCTCGATACATGCTTCAGATCATGAATATCGTGATATTTGAAAAAGAAAATGAGATACGAATGTCCAGACCAGAGTCGTTCACTTTTATAATCACAGTAGTCACGTTTTTACTTTGGATATCTACTGTATAATGACAGAGAACCAGTCAATATTTTACTCTGCAGATCACCATAGCTTATCCAGAGGGGCAATGTGGAGCGTACCATCTGGACCAAGTCCCTTGAACTAAGTAAAACAAAATGGCAGACAACCAGACATTTTGTTAGGGCTACGGGCAGAGTGGCGCAAGGAATCTAGTTGTTCAGGTTGCACATTAATAACATATAAACACAGAAGTAAATAAAACAGACTATATATTACACAGTACAAGCGTCAATCAATAAGTGAAGTAGGTAAACCAAATCACGTCAAATCTATAGTACCATAGTAGCCAGTATAAATGTTGCATTTGATTCAAACCTCAACACATTGTCCAAGCTGAAATTAAGATGATGATGATTAAAATGGTTCACCTCGTATGTTCCGGTCTCCGCTTTGAAGAAATGGTCCCAGTAGAGCTTCAATGGTTCCTCGGCCATCGCCTTTCAACTGTGACAATGGGATTACAATAAAAAAATAAATATTACCTACTTTACATGCCAAGTTACTTATATTACTCGAAACAAAATGAAAAAATATACCTAATGAGTGTGACTACTCGAAAAAAAAAACAAATAAAAATATATTTAATAAAATTATTTGATTCTATTCTATCTATCTATCAATGATAGATAGATAGAATAGAATCAAATAAACACCATCTCGTTATATCGCAATCCTGTAAAGGATACGTAGAAGGTGCAAGCACATATTGCTAGCCCTTATACAAAGTCACACGAAGCCTCAATCAAAGGGCCCTAGATTTCAAGGATAACACACACCATAATTTAGGGAAGGGCCGGTAGGGTATCACGGAGATCGAAGTAGTGTAGAGGTAAGAACACGTTATCCGCGTAAGCTGAAGACTCCAGGTTCGATTTCTGGCTCCGCCTCCAGTGGACTTAATCGTTTTTTTGGTGTATGATATCTATTTCAGTGCATAAGTTACTTACATATTTATTACGTCAATATGTATTAACCATACATTAATTTGTGCAAAAGCAAGCTGATTGTGTTACCGAAAGTTGATACGCCTCGTTTACTACGCTACGCACCGATAACGTACTTAACATAACGATTGTGAATTATAACACAAATAGATACCTACCTAATTCAGTAGATACCTACCTAATTTTGGTTGAAAATACGCATTTTGTCAAAACCTAGGTACTATGTAATTTTGTTCCACATTAAGGTGGAGCACATTCAAAAGTTCCTGACCCAGCCTATCTTAAAGGCCGGCTACGCACCTGCCACCACACAGGTGCTTCGGTAGACAGAAATAGCTTACTATTAGGCGATCTGTCTGCTCGTTTACCTCATATGTATATCATAAAGATATAACTACCTGTAAAAGCGGAAATAATAATACTTTCTAATTAAGGTAAAAATATAATGACTAATTAATTAACACAGAGTCATTTGGATCCTACAATGAGTTTTGATTCCTATTGTCGTTTTTTTAGATAAATTATATGTAATCTACTAGACGGTTAAAAACATAGATCAGTGCTAAAACAGGATAAACCTCCGAATATTGCGTAAAAGGTCGTATTGCGTATTTGCATAAGTTAAAACTCCTAATAATTTTGGCAAAATATAGTGAGTAGGTGAGGTAAATAAATAAATAAATATTGGGGACACCTTACACAGATCAACTTAGCCCCAAACTAAGCAAAGCTTGTACTATGAGTGCTAAGCGACGATATACATACTTAGATAGATAAATACATCCATGACTCAGGTACAAATATCTGTGCTCATCACACAGATTCGAACCCAGGACTGCGGCTTTGCAGGCAGGGACACTACCGACTGAGCCAGACCGGTCGTCAAAATGTATGGAAGTATATAAACAGTATCCAAATTACTTAAATATGTTATATTATATATTCCTATACTTAAACTTTACACACCTTGCGGCAGTCGGCTTAAGCTTTACGACCAACTACACAATGCAATTAGAACTAACCGACGTTTAAAAAATGCAAAATCTTTATTTGAACACACTTCACGACACGAGCACAGACACTAAAATATTCATTCACAAAAGTCTCACGTACACAACGCAGCACCAAAACTACTAAAACACGGAAACTAGTTTTACGTAGTTTCTCTGCGCACGACGGCCGAGCGTAAACTAAACTCCCGCGAACTAAACTATTCGAATCAATTAAAATTCAAACGCGTAGTGTTGTCTCAAACATTTGATTGGAGAAAAGCGGGACAGATAATAAGACAACATCTGAATCAACCCTCGTGAAGCCTTATCTATGTGGTCGGTCATTCATTATTTATTATAATTGGTGTCGTCAAACGAGTTTCGACTTTTAAATTATACATTAAGGTGTATTTTACTACTGAGAGAGAACTGCAGTTAGCTTAGGTCGATCGTACCGGACGTCTTGGTGGTTATCAGTATATTTAGTACCATTATTGAGAGAGTTAGAGGACCTTTTCTAAACCTTATTGCAAGAAGGTAGGGTCTATTATTGATAGGTTTGACGTAAGTTGTTAGAACTCAGATAATAGGCATATACCTACAATATTTATTGTGCAAATATTAAGTAAGTACTAGGAATTATTATTAGGAGCAGGTATGGACTGCTGGAGCACGTAGCTACCTCATTCTAGCTTAGTCATAAAGTTTATTGACAAGGGAAAGTTTTTACTGGCCATTAGATAAGCCTAAATTAAATAATTGATCTGTCATAGTTCTTGTTTCTTTTGCATTACCTACTTATGTATAATGTTCAAGATAGTGTTCTGAGACTTATTTTGTTTGTAGCTAATGTATGCTGTATGTGACATTCTCAAGTAAAAGGTACATTGTCGCTTACCATGAGGACGAAATTTGATATTTGTATACAGTTTACTCATTAAATGCCCTTATGCATCCGAAAAAATGTGGTACCTTTTGCTTGAAAAAAACACACAGGGGATTTATATACCATACAATTTTGGTCAACAGTATTTTTATCAGTAGTAATTGTGCATCAGGGTTGCCAACCGTACGAGGTTCCTCGTACAAATACGAGATTTACGGTCTTACGTACGAGGTACGAGGATACTATTAACCTCGTACAAATATGTACGAGATTTTGATAATATGGCCAATTGAATATATATTAGCATTTTGCATCTTTTTACACCATTTACGCGATGATTGTCTATGGCAGCTATCGCTTCAACAACCACACCGCACCGCACCTTGGAATGTTTTCACGAAAGTGAGAGCGACAAAGTGTTATTTTTTTATCGCTATCACTTACGTGAAAAAAATCCACAGACGCGGTGCGGTGCGATCATTTCTTAGGTACTTTACGGAGTGGTCCCGATAATATAATATGCTTAATTTTGTTTTAAACACGTTTTCGATGCATAATAATAATATTTTTTATATGTACGAGGTTTGAAAGCTTTAGCTGCATACGTACGAGGAAGTTTGCTTTACGGTTGGCAACCCTGTTGTGCATAGTAAATCTCACTGGGAAAACAGTGGAAAACTTTAAAGACTTTACTCTTCTCAATTTTTCATTAAGTTTAATTGCTATTTTGTATTAAGCTACATTTAAGTTGTTGCATATATAAATTACACATACTTACATATTAATATTATAAATGGAAAGTGTGTGTCTGTTTGTTTGTCCGTCTTTCACGGCAAAACGGAGCGACGTATTGACGTGATTTTTTTAGTGGAGACAGTTGAAAGAATGGAGAGTGACATAGGCTACTTTTTGTCTCTTTCTAACCCCCACTTCCCTAAGAGGGGGGGTGGAAGTTTGCATGGAGCATTTCGCAATTTTCGAATTTAACGCAAGTGAAAACGCGGGCAAAAGATAGATATATTATATTTTCTTTTTATTATTACTCATGGCCATAGACTAGCCGAGGCAAAGATGTGAAAAAAAAATATTTCATTTTCATTTACTTATCTAAACAACAAGTTTTTTTCAGTGTTGGGTACATTTTGGAATTCACTAACTAGTGCAGCATCAATGTCATGACATGAAAACAAAGAAATTAAATTGTTAAGTATTAGGGAATTATCTTAGTTAAGGTCTCCGGTCAGGTGGGCCTAGTGCCATTTATCTTGTAACCTTACATTTATTTTTAATTCTTCATACATTAAGACATGGATTTGAATAGCAGGTTAAGGCCCTAACAGACTACTGGGCCGTGCCAAGGTATCAGCAGCGGCTGGTCCACACAAGCCGATTCCCACCGGCTTGCCTAAAATTGATTACTAGTTAAGTACCTAATGTTAAGGTAGGTTTATTTTTGCTCAGTGTTGCCTAGCAGAAATTTTCACCAGCCACCACTGCAAGGTTTAGACCTTAACACCTTCGCTGCCGCAATTAACGTAACTCATAATTAACCATACTTCGTAAGAGGTCTAAAGACCCTAGTGAATATATTACCTGCTGAGAAAGAGATATCTTCTACTCATTCTTCTTTTCTTTGATTCTATGTGGTATAATGAAACCTGTTTTATTATAATACTAGCTTTTGCCCGCGGCTTCGCTCGCGTTAGAAAGAGGCAAAAAGTAGCCTATGTCACTCTCCATCCTTCAACTATCTCCACCCAAAAATCACGTCAATTCGTAGCTCCGTTTTGCCGTGAAAGACGGACAAACAAACAGACACACACACTTTCCCTTTTATAATATTAGTATGGATCTGTCCAATTGGAATGTATGCATTGAAAGCATATATTTTTATGTTCTACATTTTACTTTAATTTCGGTTTTGTCATGATAACAAATATAACTCTGATAAACAATATTTAAAGTTCATTTTTAAGCTAAAAACATATGTCTTTTTCATCAAACTCACTTCCCAACAGGTCACAGAGCGATTATTGTATATTTTAGTGTATAAAAAACGACTTATCTACGAGAAATTTCATTTATAAAACTGTATACCTTTCTATTGTATCTATTATGTTACTTGTTGCCCAAGTAGTTGGTTTTCTAAAATGGTAGGTAGTTTCAGTTTTAGTAAATATAAACTCAATAATCAACAGTGCCCAAAGTTGACGAACTTTATATGTATAAATGTTATATGAGTGAAGTAACACCAGTAACTTACCTACTATTACGCAGAGTACAGCACAATGCAATCCGTGATACTTAAGATAATATTAATTGGTGCGGCCCACAAACTACTAAGAAGATACTACGTGCGGCCATAGTTTTAACTAAAACCTACAATTAACTTATAATAACTATTACTTATTACCCATGGCCTTAACACTATAAATGGTAGAATGAAATATTAACAATATTTTATTTATCGTGGTTATGTCTTTAAAATTAAAGGTAAACAAAAATTCTCCTCAACAGCTGAACTTATTTTGACAATTTTGACGTTTAAGTCGTGGTCCTTTCAAAAGGCTTCTATAGACCTTCTACAAATTAGGTTACTAGCTAAAGGCCCGTCTTGACGGGATAAAAAAATCATCCAAAGTCCTACTGTGAACACTGAAATTCACAGTAGCTATTTTGATTCGTTTTACAATTGAGAAATAACTCAATTGATTGAAAAGAGTGATCCCGGTTTGGTCCTGATAAACCATCTTTACCTTAATATAGATATGTGTGGAAGACCCTTATAAAGCTTTGTAGGTTTAAGCTGGTAATACTGGTGGTGTTCTGTCAAATTGACAGTTTGACACTTCAGTTCAGACTTCAAGAGTGTTGGGGATCGGGTGTGATTAGTTCTAGAATAGTAAAAATAAATTTTAAGTTTCAAACAATGTGGGACGACTTTATAGACTACTTAAAAGACCCATTGTTGGTCGTTAAAGTGCAGAATTTTTTTGGAGTTATATACAAAAGCAGTGTTCGAGATAATGAAGGTGGTGGTGAAGTCATACATTCCGAGAGGCTGGAACGTGAGAAGGATAAAGACAGTGATATAAGGCAACACAAGCGGGCGCCAAGCAATATCTCCAGCAGTTCTCAGACCTCATATGATACGGATACTTCAGGGGAGAGTGTGGAGGAATTGGAGTGCCATATCAATAACAAGTTCTGGTACTGGCTGTTCGTACTCGGAACTGCGCTTGGGGATGAGATATTCTATGCCACATTTATACCCTTTTGGTTCTGGAATATTGATGGCGCGGTCGGCAGGAGAGTCATACTTGTCTGGACTGTTTGTATGTACCTAGGTAAATATAACTTATATATTTTTTAATAATAATACATCTCCTAAAATAATGTTCCTATGTACTATACTGAATATATAAAAATTGTATTTGTATCTTTTTATTTGTTGTCTATAGGTTATTAAAATTTATGACTAAGAAATGTAATCCTTGGCATTAAGAGACTTATGAGTCATACTTACTTCAAATCTTATCACATGTTAGACTTAGATACATATTATTCACAAGGTTACTATTTAAATATAAGAGATAATTCTTGTCCATATTTCAAACCATTGGAAGCTATGTTTGGTTTAATATTTTGAATGAAAAGAATCTCTTGAAATTCTCAAGAGATTCTTTAAAATTAATAACAATATTTTTCATATTAATGAACATACAGTAGTGTACATTCATTGTGTTGTTGAGATTTGTCAAATCTAACCTCTAATAATATGAATCAAGGGCACACATCTTCATGAGTGCAATATATAAGGGCCCTCCCACATCTAGCTTCTCGTGAGCGTAGTGTCGGGCCAACTGTATGGCAAAGCCTTATTCCATTAAGTTGGCTTGACGCTACGCTCGCAAGACGCTAATTGCAACACCCTAAAGTGGCTACTTTACATTTTTGATTCAATATTATAGTAGTTAGTGGGAATATAACTGTAGTCTGTCAATGGCCTATTAAATTTTAGATATAAGCTACCTTTTAAGTTATAGTCTTATTTTCTATATATGTGTTCATAAATGTAAATAAATGATTTTTTAAGCAGTTTGGTTTTGTACTTATTTTGCTTAACACTTAACACTTTCGAAACCAAGAACCCGCTTGGTGGGCACTAGTAAACTTTACTCAGATGCCGGAGAACCCGCTGTGCGGCATACAAGCGCTCGGTTATAAATTACGACCGGTTTCTAACTTAGTGCACCACTTTTTGGCTGGTAGTGAATGTTTACTTTGCCTTCCATGCTTAAAAGCTAAGCTTTGTATTACTTTATATTAAGTTTATTCATTTTAAAATCCTCAAACAAAATTACACTAATCATTGAATTTTTTTTATAGCATTATTACTCAAACAGTTTATCTCAAATTTCAGGACAAGGTGTAAAAGACATAATCCGGTGGCCTCGTCCGGGTACCCGGTTAAGAAACTGCAGACCAAATGGGCCATTGAGTATGGCATGCCGTCCACACATGCAATGGTTGGAGTGTCGATACCATTCTCTGTGCTATTCTACACTATGGACAGGTGATTTGATTAACGGAATAGATGAGGAGTGGCAGGTTGCCATGACACTGTCATGTAATGAGAAGGGATGAATGTCATATAGGCAAAAGAATGTTGGAGATGAAAGTTGATGGATGGAGAGGGAGGGGTAAACCCAAACAATGGTGGATGGATTATGTGACAGAGGATACGTGAAAGAAAGATGTGAGTGTTGAGATGACGAAAGATAGAAGAGAATGGAAGAGGAAGACATGTACCGACCCCACATAACGTGGGATAAGGGTAGGACGAAGAAGGGGCAGTAAAGTCCCGGTTACTTGTAAAAATGCCCTTTATTTTTTAAAACTGATTTTGATTATAAACATGGAACTGATTTCTTGAAAAAGTAACAACCAAAGGGCCCTATCACACTAGCGAGTTGAGAGTAGGTTTGCCTCGAATGTGCAAAGATTTCTTGCACGCTTGCGGAGTACCTACTTGCTGTTCACTCGCCTCAGAAGCGAACTTTTTTTGTTTAGAGTAAAGCTTAGATTTCGTGGTCAGTCTTAATTGATCATCTAACCAGAAAACACGTGTATGAATTTTATTGCTTTATTTCTACCATGCTGCACCGAAATCGCTGGAAAAGTTACGATCATTCGTTATAAGAATACAACCTCTTTTATTTTGCGATAAGCAATAAAAAATCGAATAAATATTTTATACATATAGCCTGATTTAGACGGCGTGCGAACTCGCATGCGATCTTAGTTATATTGCGGGCTGTTAAGGTTACCTACAATTTTGTACAGCCATCAAATACTGCAATGCAATAAAACTCGTATGCGAGTTCTCGTACCGTCTAAATGGGCCTCAAGTCTCAAATACGTAGAAACATGTATTTAGGTACACTTTAATTCGTAAAAACACGTATATATTCTACTCCTCGTTAGTTTTCTGAAAATTGAGTAGGTACCTACTTAACTCGGGTGAAACCACCCAATCTGAACAGTCAAAACATGCGTATTTCTTTTTCATTCCTTGGCTATCTCCAATTAAATATCCGTATATAACATTATAAATGGGAAAGTGTGTTTGTCTGTTTGTTTGTCCGTCTTTCACGGCAAAACGGAGCGACGAACTGTCATGATTTTTAAGTGCAGAAAATTGAAGGGATGGAGTGTGACATGGTACGTTTTGTTTCCTTCTAACCCCCCACTTCCCTATAATGGGGGTGGAAGTTTGTATGGACCATTCTACAATTTTCGAATTTAACGCGAGCGAAGTCGCGAGCAAAAACTAGTGTATTATACATATATGTCGCATGGCACTTGCAACAAAGAATCCGCGTGTCATCGGCCCGACTTATTATGAGCGATTACCGGCAGAAATAAGGTTAGAGACATCGGATGAAACATTCAAACGTCGATTAAGAAACTTTTTACTGGATAACCCACTGTATTCAATAAGTGATTTTTTTGACATAACTGTATAATTTATTATTCTCACTATCCTATTGTTATTCTGATATTGTTGTGTTTATTTTTATTCATATTACTTGACGATCCTTTTTTTGGTGATCATTTCATATTCTGCAAATTTAACTTATTTTAATTATATTGATACCATTTTCTTTTACTTTTTTGACGATCACAATATAGATTCTTATAAATTGACATAAATGTAATTTGTACTGTAATCATGTTGTGAAATAAATATATCTAATCTAATCTAATCTATACAATGTTAGGCCAATTGTTGCTCTTATAAGCGTCGTCTTATCTGGGGTCGTTATTAGGGGAGCTAAAAGTCTTTAGTAATGTGTGTAAACTGTTCTCAGCAGTGTAAACATTGTAATCTATATTTTCAAGTTGGATGTCAAAATAGGCACAGCTTATCCCTCGTGTTTATGCTTAAGGTACAGCGGGGCAAATCTCGACTGGGGGTCAAGTTCTACATGTATCCACTGAACATGCCTACCATATATAACCGGTAGACACTCTATTTAATAATGCAAACATTGTAAAACATGGAAAATATGGATCAGTTACATTTGCCCCCCCCCCAGTCGGGATTTGCCCCGCTGTACCTCACACGGATCCGTGTCGCGCATGGGAATTTTAACCTATTGTTTTAAGTCGAGGTTACATTTTTGGGTTAATTCTAATAAATAATACAGGTGCCGTAGCCGAATGGCATTTCTGCGACGCGAAACGAAAACGAAACGCCGCGAAAGTTAGTCTGGCTCTGTTGCGCCAATACACAAGAGCGATAGAGATAGATATCTACGAGGCGTTTCGTTTCATGAGCGTTTGTGCCATTCGGCTATGCCTATTACAATACACAAAACGCCTGTAGGAGCTTCTGCCCAGTGAAGGGTAAACTCCCAATCGTCACGGCCCAACCACGACATCGGTCTAAGCGCGACAGCGGTGAGCGGCAGCCATACGTGCGAATGAAAAGTCACATCGCTGTGTCTCGCTCCAATGTATGGTCGCCGCTCACCGCTGTCGCGCTTAGCCCAATGTCGTGGCTGAGCCGTCAAACGGTGCCAGAAACTGAGGTGCAAAAACCCAGCTCAAGGTTTATGAGTACGCCTGCCGGATAAATTATAAAGATGGACTTAATTGCCATCAGATGGCACCCCCAGCGCAGTCCCGTGACTAGAGAGGCAGGACGAGAAAGAGATGGCCGATGGCGGGTTCATTTGGATGCATTTCACTTGGAGGATTTGAAAGGGAGAGGGGAGGCCTTTGCCCAACAGTGGAACACAGAGTTTAACTTAAAAAATATGCCTTATTTCCGTACAAATCGGAAGCTAATTCAGATAATCGAATACCATCGAGTTACTGTAATTAAGAATATTATCGCCGACGCTCAGGCTGTGGAATGAGCTCTCTGACATGCTATTAAAAATGTCTACGCGTGTAGTCTAGTGCCTACGAAAAGGTTGATGCAATAGTTTACAAAGTGCACATTTGCTACAAAAACACCCCAGGCGCCACAGATGTCATATATACCATAGATCAAGCAAACGTATCTACTTAGCGTGTCAAATGAACTCAGTGAAATCCACTGAGTTGTCCGTCTTTACTCGCAGCTTGCAGCTTTCGGGCGTCAATTTTTGTAAGTTGAAGTCAACCAAAACATAAAAAATGCCTCGTTACGTGATATTCGATTGCAACAACACAAAAATTATGAACAATCAAGAGCCTGAGACATATTTAAAATTACAGGCAAGAATCAACTTCAGTACAAAATTTGACACGCTCGGCCCCTATACAAATATATGAATTTGTTTCTTCTATGCCAGGCGCCTTCTATTATATAGACTGGTATTGTATGTATTTTAGAAATAACTGTGAATACGCCATTTTTCAGTGCATATTGGGCTTTTTTACGCACTAGTGCGAGAAGTGGTTCGTTTCTTGTCAGGTCGAAACTTCGGAGGGCCATCTGTACTGAAAAACGTCGTACTCCCTTCGGTCGTGTTTACATTTATCGCCACTCGTTTCGAACTT
Source organism: Leguminivora glycinivorella (assembly GCF_023078275.1). NCBI lineage: Eukaryota > Metazoa > Arthropoda > Insecta > Lepidoptera > Tortricidae > Leguminivora > Leguminivora glycinivorella. Next base: position 29,237,474 of record NC_062971.1, read on the forward strand.
CCTTTCTTCCGCACTTGTATCGTAATGTACGGTCAACCAATTTGAATCCTAGGCCACTCTAGAACCCTGTCTCATTTAAACCATGTTCTATTTGCCATAAGAAGTCACATTGACGTTTACTGTGCAAAGGTTCTACAGTGGCCTAGGAATCAAATTGGTTGGTTGTACTATTATTTGATCTCTCTTCAGATACGTCGAATAAAATCGGTATGATGAAATTCTGGATAGGTAACTCTTTACTTTAGACTTAAATTTAAACTGAAATGGGGTATTACTATTCGCGTAACGTTTAACTTTTTATTTTATTTTAGTTGCAGAATTATTTCTTGTATTTAATTACTAACTGTTTATTCTAATATTAACTGTATTTGTCCTAGATACGAGTACCCGGTACACTGGGGTAAAGTCTAAAAAAAATGCACAGTACCTCAGTACCATACAGAAAAAGGTACGGTGGCCTAGATGGCATTACACCTTTGGGGTACGCTCAGTTAGATGGCGCTAATATTAATATTTGACATTTTAACATATATCAAGCTAAGAATATGGGCCAAATTGTCAAAACTGAGGATCAAAAGTTTTAAGCCTGTGTCAAGAGATGGCAGTCTATGCACTGTGATTACACATTTTACCTCGACAGTAACTCTCTATAATACTCGATCCTCTTTGGTTTGGGGCTAGGTTGATCTGTGTAAGATGTCCCCCAATATTTATTTATTTAATAACCCAGTAACCTTCAAATCAAGGGTCAACAGGTTCCTTCTGGGCGAGCTCCATCGTAGGCCACGTCTTCGCCTCCTAACCTAAATACTCTATCGTTACTTAATGGGCTGGCAAAATTAATTGCCTTCGAAATCATGTCTTATAATACGCCCCTGCCACATAGCGAAAACAGCTTTCTTTTTTTTAATACCTAGCTTGTAACAGTCGTAACTCTTAAAACACATCAAAATAAATTGTGTGAAAATATTTTCCTTACGCAACTTTCGATTTTTTTGTAGATGCAAAGTAGGAGCTGTATGATAAGCCGTATTAAAAAATAAACATTTTAGTAGACAGATACGAATCCTTATCAATTACGGCCTGGTTTGCTCCGATTAGCAACAATGAATGACTTGGAGACTCGGTTCCCCGAAGTGATTGCTTATGGAATTTACTACAAACATTCCTACATAATAAGTAGCTTGTAACTTCGTAGTACAGCATTTTCCTTATTATGTTTGCTTAGGTTTACTTTTCCATATTAGTCTGATAGGTGTTGATGTTGAAATTTTAGTAAGAATGTTGATATACCTATTCGTAGGCCATGTTACTGGCGTTAGTCACTCGGGTACTTAAACGAATTTAGGAATCACGAGTCTGAAGTTCAGAATATTGACGCATCGATCACGCGCTTTTTATAGATGGTTTAATGTACTTAATAGGAATAATAGGTACCTAGTGAAACATATGGATGATTCTAATTAGAGATGGGCCGAATACGGACTTTGCCGAATACGAATATTCGGCCGAACATTCGGTTCAGCTCTTACCGAACCGAACATTCGGCCGAATATTCGGTTACGCCATATTTAGAAAGCGGATGTTAAGATTAAAACTATTAAATGATTGATAATGGTTACATATGTTACTCGAACTACATATCGTCACTACTTTTAAAAAATCTCGTATCTCACGCTGTTCCTCAAAGTTAAAACGCAGTAAGTCTATATGCATTCCATACATACTTACTACAATTTTCTTTTCATTGACAGACGAAGATACAAGTTTTTTTTAAAGTAGTGACGATATGGTCTTACTATCTTAAACCAAATATACTTACTTCTTGGATGTAATTTATCTTATTTCATTTAAAATATATAATTTCTTGAAATGAAATTTTATATTTCTTAGATTGAGTAAATAATGTTTGTAGCGGGGGTGCGCGCGGGGAGAGAAGGGAAAGCCGAAATGACGTGAGAGGTGTGTATTATGTTCAATAACCCGTACGTTACAAGCTGACGAGTTCCCCAGCCAGTTAGAGAGAGAGAGAGAACTGGAGCGGAAGCACGTTTAGGATAGTCCTCAATAATAGCGCGTAGTTCCCAGAGGGAAGCAGGGGGCTATTATGTCGGAATTTGTATTCCTATGATTCGATACATATCAAGTTCCAACCGGCGAGCCTAACCAAATCGGGAAAAATCTTAACACCGCGATGTACGAATTCTATGGGCTGGGGTCAGCGCCATCTAGCGGGTTTTTTGGTAACTAAACCGGTGTCGCCGCTCGGCGCGCGAACTAAATCTTGAAGCAAAACTTTATTATTTTTCGATCTAAACGTGTTGATTCTCAAATGGAACTTGTAGGCATTAAATCAAGAATTTGTGATATGAAGCCAAGAATGTAATAAATCTTGACCTAAGTCCGTGTTGATTTTTTATTTAAAACCTGCTCGAATTATGAATGAAGTCTATAAGCATCAAACCAAGAATTATTATAATCAAGCCAAGATTGTTCTAAATCTTGAAGTAAAACCTTGATATTTTTTGATTTGAACTTGTTGATTCTGAAATGGAGCTTGTAGACATTAAATCAAGAATTTGTGACACAAAGCCAAGAACTTAATAAATCTTGACATAAATCTGTGTTTATTTTTGTTTTAAGTTATTCTGGAACTTTGAATGGAGTTGCAAAGCATCAAATCAAGAACTATTAAAATCAAGCCAAGATTGAACTAAATCTTGACGTAAAACCGTGTATTTTTTTTATTTAAACTTTTATGTCTTGACTGTAGAACGTAAAAGTTAAATTAAGACATTATTACGATTTTGTGGATTTAACTAAAACTTAGTTAAAACAACTCTGAACTCTTCTCAACTCTTAAACTACGCTTTTTTTTCCGTCTTAAATTAAAATATCTTTTCTATCTGTGTACGATTTTGTGGATTTAACTAAAACTTAGTTAAACTTTGTATTTATATTTTGAGTATTTTGACGCATAGGCAATTATCTCTTTTTAGTAGTTCCTTAGAAAGCTAGTGAAATAGGAGCTTATTATCCAATGGAATACATAAGGTCTTCATTAGTTATTTACTTTGTTTATTCGGTAAATATTCGGCAATGCAACCGAATTATTCGGCCGAATACGAACATTGAAAAACTTGCCGAATATGCCGAATACCGAATATTTACCGAATATTCGGCCCATCTCTAATTCTAATACTAGATAGTAGAAAACATGTCAGTGTTGCATAGATTGACTAAGCCTCACGGTAAGGTCAAGGAGCTATTTGAATGAAGAATAATTATATTGAATTTGAAGACGTGTGCTGTGGGTAGGTACAGACAACGAATACAAATAATTACAGTTTGTAATAACAATCGTGTAAATAGACACGGGCAATATTACAGCTCAATTAGTTCTTGAACGCTGAACTAAGAAATCGTCACTACTTTGAAAAAATCTCGTATCTCACGCTGCTCCTCAAAGTTAAAACGCAGTAAGTCTATATGCATTCCATGGGACTTTGAAACGGATCCCTTTGTTAGCCAGATTATCATTAGTCATAATTCTGAAACGGTTTCATTAGGGTCACCTATAGATAGGTTAGGTTAGGTTTGTTTTATGGCAATCCTGAAAAGTTACGCGTTTTTGAGAAAAACCAAATTATGACTAACGAAAATGTGGACAATCGATACATTATACCTTATGACTTTATTGGTAGTCCGCATTTACCTCGCGTCCATTAGAACGGAAATAGGACCCCTGCCCCCTTCTACTCGTTGACGAAGCCGAATACTACAAAAATCAGCATGCAAAGGAAGAAATGGCGGGAAAATCCGTGAGCTCATTGAGTATTTTAATCCTCATTTCTCAGCTAGGTTCGCTAGTTACCTTGTGTCATTCAGAGCAAAATAGGAGCCCCGCATAGCGGGGCTCCGTCGAATCGCTGGCGGGGCCTAATACTTTTAAAAGCAACATGAAAAAATAAAACACATAACATGTAAAAGACGAAATGGCGGGAAATATACTTTACGACAATTATGACCATACATAGTTACTACAAATTTCTTTTCATTGACAGACGAACATACAAGTTTTTTTTAAAGTAGTGACGAAATGCTTCTTATCTATGTTGATACATCATGTAGACACTTATATTTATCTAATAAAACAAACTATTAAAACGCTTAAGTAAAAGCTAATGGTTGCTTAGACTGCTTACCATAAAGAGTACTATATTAATTAGATTTTTTTATAATGTGTCTGTAGGTATTAACAGTATCCTGTTAAAAAAAATAGGTTAAATCATCATGTTTCTCTTACGGCTTAACCCCCGCGGATGCGTCAAAAATCGTGGGTTCCAACCTCGGCTATGCCAAGTAGAGCAAAAAAAATCGTTCCAGAAAGAAATGCAAAAAGATAACCTAATTTTACGCACGGTCTGCAGCAATTAGCAATTGCATCCGTGTCTGCAGCAATTAGCAATTGCAGCATACGATAGGTTAATAACAGTTGTTTGAAATATTTCATGTATAAGCCATCTATTGACGATTTTGAGAAGTTACTTTGAATGTTCTTGCTTTTCATGATAGATGTCGCTATGTACCTAATGTCATAGAGGAAATAAGTAAGGGAAGAGTTGTAACTCCATACATCAGTAAATGCGAGTTATTTGTAGTGACATCTATCGTCATTCACTCGTCAATCACGCGCCAACTAGCGTAAATTATCAGTAGGTACTGCTACTTGTCAATAGACGTCACGACGAACAAAAAGTCTATTGCTCAACAATTTTTAGCTAATATTACAATAGTATTAATCAGTACTTTGCTTTCAATTACTTCAGCTTATAATATAAGGTGTAAACTGTTTTAATATTACATTTTTGGCAAACGCAACACTGTCGGCACCTAGTGTCGAGTAGCAGTACTGATAATTTACGCTAGTTGGCGCGTGATTAACGAGTGAATGACGATAGATGTCACTACAAATAACTCGCATTTACTGATGTATGGAGTTACAACTCTTCCCTTACTTATTCCTCTATGCTAATGTGTACTTTTAATAGACGGTTTGTTTACGTTTAAGTCTTTTCACTTTAAACAGGAATCCATTTTTCCATTGGATTCGAAATTGCGATCCAGATCGGTGCGTTTACAAACAAAATGTTAGATTTTTCGACTATTACGCTTAATCGATGTTTCTTTCGCGCCAGGCCCCGTAGCCGAATGGCATTTCTGCGACGCCAAACGCTGCAGAAATGCAGTCTGGCTCTCTCGCGCCAATACGCAAGAGCGATAGAGATAGATAGCTACGAAAGAGATATTATCGTGAGCGTTTGTGCCTTCGGCTACGCAGATTGTTCGTCATCATAAATAGATAAGTACGATACGGCTACGGACTTATGGAGCGTCAACACTTGGCTAGAGTGCGTGTTAATTATTTCTATAAACATATATACCGACAGTGTATGTAGGTATATGTCGCTATGTACTCGTTATTTTATCTACACTTATGCAAACAAGCAAAGACAGTTTCTAAGCAGCTTATATAAATGTCTGTTCATAACATTTTGGGACATAAACCTCTAACAATAAGCACTGTAATGGCATGGCATTTTAGTTTAGTACAGACCTGGGTTTCCCTCGTTTATCAGTTGAATCACCGCAAAGGATTTTCCTAGTGCCGATTCAGTGTTTAAAAGACATTTCAGCACTAGTTCACTAGCTACATACATCATTTAGGAAATAAACGTATTGTTCTCCACGTGTTTTGTAATAAATATAATATGTATTTTATAGCAGTATTGTTTTGATTAAATTAACCTATGAAACAATTTTATTACTATTATACATAGACGTACTATTTAGGGATATTACCTCGAAGAATATTAGGTATAATAATAACTGGCCAAGAACATATTTAACGTCGATCTTCTATTTTCGCATATTTTTAACCTCCAACGCAAAAACGACGGGATGTTATAAGTTTGACGTGTCTGTCTGTCTGTTTGCGTGTGTGTCTGTCTGTGGCATCGTAGCTCCAGAACGGATGAACCGATTTAGATTTAGTTTTTTTTTTCGTTTGAAAGCTGAATTAGTCGGGAGTGTTCTTCTTCTTAGCCATGTTTCATGAAAATCGGTCCACTATGTCGCGGTTGGGGCTTTTTAAATTTTTTTATTTATTTACTATGATAGCGCTCATTTCCGAAAATATTGAACTTCATGGTTGTCATTTTCTTTGAATCAAAATAAAAACGCGAGTGTAGCGAGAGCGAAAATGTTCCATATTTATTAAGGGTCGGTTGCACCAAACCTCCCGTTACCTACTGAATTTAGCGATCGCAATTTTTTGTTTGGGAATTCAGATAATACTTCTGCTGTGTGACGTTGATGTGTCTATTAAATGCGGTAGATGCAACTGGCCCTAAGTTAAAAACGCAATTTGATAGACATACACATTTTGAATATTTCGTGCAGATGAAGGAAGGGAGAGTCACCGTCAATTTCAATTTCAATTTCAATCGTCGCATATCTAGAGTTTATTGAATCACAGAATATATAATAGTACAAGTAGTAATAATCCTGGGTACTAATGGTACTAATACTTACTATGGTTACTTAGAACGGGCGGTGGGAAACGATCGGGCTGTCAAGAGAGCATTTTTGGGTCGACCGGCTGGTGGCCGTCCGGCGGGTCGACCCGGGTATCGCTGGGAGGACAGTGTGGTGGCGAATCTGCGTCGGCTTCAAGTCAGTGACTGGAAAGAGGCTGCGCAGGATCGGGACAGGTGGCGATCTCTCGTTTCGGAGGCCAAGATTCACTTTGGATCACTAAGCCAAAATAGTTAGTTATAGTTACTAATGGTACTATATCTGTACCACCGGCCCTATGAACGATTTAACACAGACTACGGGAGTCTAAATCCGGTTCAACTAACTTAGCCAAACAAGTAGGTACCTACTCGATACCGGTATTTTCTCTTTTACTTTTGTTTATGAGGAAAATCGCCGTGGTTCAATACAAAGGTTCTTGTCCTATCCGTTCCGCGAATTGGGTGTGATCTGTGGCGCTGTGGTGACGTCACTAGTCACTAAGTAACAGAGTAACCCCAGTGATTATAGGTACCCAGGCGTGAATGTGTGTCAATATGCTAATATAATAGGTAGTTTTTTATACCTACCAAAGTTTCAGAGGGACTGTCTTGCAGTCGGGTAATTTTATAAATAATACCTATGAGTGTTAGCTGTTTTTTCCTCGGGGTTTGTTATTTAACTATCGTTATTCATGTGGGAAATTTATTGCTACGGAAAAAATGGGGTTAGGTAGATAACATAAATAGATTAAATCATTTTAGACAACATAAATTCACACAGAGTGCTGCATTTAGTTGACCACCCCACTTTTTTTGGATTTGGAAATGTATATGTGGTTTCCACTCAGAATCTCAAGGTTTTTTCCCATTCCGTTACCATTTTTTCATACATTTTGTATGGCGGTAACGGAATGGAAGGTTTGAAAAATGTATGGAGATCTTTGGACATATTTTTTCTCCTGTCAGGATCGAAAGACCTTGCGATTCTGAGTATGAATCGTAAAAATACCCATGTTGCAAAAAAAGTGGGGTGGACAACTTTAAAAAAATGGCACATTTGTAACGTGTCAAGGTGTTACGTTACTTATCAGAAGTGTATTCGACTGAATTTATTGTATGCTGCAGTTAGCAATAAATCGAATTCGCAACACCCCCGCATCGCAAGCCCCATCTCTGATCCACAATTGTTATATTGTCGATATCTGAAATAGTAACAAGCCTTATCTTGAGTCTACCCGTGACCACGAACATAACGTGTCATCCATATGTTACGAAGGGGGGGGGGAGTCATACTAAATGTGACAATCCATGTTAAAGGCATACAAAAAGCGTGACATAGGTGGGGAGGGGTCCAAAAACTTGAAATTTGGTGTGACGTAATATGTGGATGTCCCCTAAGTGCGTTTTCACATTATCCGCTCCGATATCGGATGTCGGACCGATATCCCATATATTTAAGCCGCCATCTTTGATTTTTGCCTTTGAAATCTATCCTACATCCGATATCGCACTGAAAACGGACTAACGTGATGTACGAACCATCGGGCCAAATATAAATACAAGTGTTTACGCGATTAAGTCCCGTTTAGTTGTAAAATTCTAAACCATATCTCTTTTGCAGGACATAGCAGCGGGCCTGCTGATGGCTTCAGGACTGCTAGTGCTCCTGATACCTATGGTGGATGCGCTGGATGATTGGCTGCTGACACACTGGCTGTCCCCGGTGGTCGTGCTGGCCGTGTCTGTGCTGGTCATCGTGTACCACCCCAACGCGGACAAGTGGACACCCACCAGGTGAGGAATTGTGCTAGACTGACTTTGACTTCTGCAGTTGTGTCGATCATCGTGCATCGTGTACCTACACCAACCATACATGCTGCCTTCATTGGCGAATTCTCATCCAAATAGGTTTTTTACGCCCATGGTTCTTATACTTGGCTATACCTATATACTGGTGTTTTTGCATGTAGGTAATTTTATTATATTATATTTAACATAAAGATCACAACTAGGATTTAATTCTAATATTAACCGCCTTTACTGGTAGCTGCAGGAAGTCGTAATGTGTACAAACACACACCTATACTAACTATAGGTACCGTCCTAACCTATACTTAGGTATAGTAGGTATACCTATCAACTTTAATGTTCGTAAAAGTCCGAAGTCCTAAATTCGGACGATTTCCTAAATGTTAGGACGAACGTACGTAACTAATTAAAACCAGGTTGCACACAGTTATCTTTATTCTATTTGTTTCTACCTCGTTCTAATAGTTATGTCATATCATCATTACGAGTTTGACAGTATTCTAGAATACGGTTAAAATGTCAAATCGGATGAAGCTTCGACCTCAGGTCATGACAGCAACTGAAACAATAGAAATAAAAAAAAGTCAGACATCACAAGTACAAGGACGCGAAAACTGGGTTTCCCCCATATTTCAATGAACACAATACATATTATTAGGGTCAATGTCTGCCAGCCTAGCCGAAATGACAATCTTTGACACTATGTCGCGATCGCAACGCTGTCTGGCTCTGTCGCACCACTGTGTTTTTTTGTTTTCCGTTAAATTCGACACGTCGGTAGGTTCATTGTCAGGAACCACCCTGTAAATCACTTATAGTTAAATTCGAAAAAAAATGTTCATCATTTTCATACATAATAACTGAATTTATTAGTGTGAGAGATCCTTAAGAATAACATTCAAATCAGTGTGTAGTGATTGACGGCACATGTCAAAACAAATAACATTAGGAATTGGTAAATAACATTAGGAATTGGCTGTGACACACGTGTTCAGCAATTATCTTTATTTTTTTAATAACTTGATAACGGCAAGAGTTAAGACGCTAGTTTCTTAGAGACATTAATTGTATTTGATGTAATGAATCTTCCCTTAAAGTTAACGGGATTCAATAAAAACAGGGTGTATAAGAGCGATAGGGAAAGCTACGATGCGCTTACGAAGCATACGCGTTTGTAACGTTGGTTAGGTACCCTGATATTCCAAATTGAGTCTTATGTGATTAATGTGATGCAACCTAAAGTCATTTTATTGATACAACGAAGGCACTTTGGTCTTCTTGTGTACAAAACAAGCGTTGCCTCATTTCATTTATCAGAAATTACTTCAGCCATATTATAATGTTAGGGTTTTTCCGAGGCCAAAGCGTGCCCTTAACCAGTCAGGTTATTGTGTCCTGTTTATTACCATTTGACGGGTGGATGTACTCGCAATGGTTGAAATAATTAAAATACTTCTAAAGCTAATAGCAAAATGCAGGTTTAGTATACACAGTTATTTGAACATAAATATCTGAACACGACTCTAAGAGCCTTTTCACATATTATAGGACCGATATCCGATATCGATATAATACTAAAGGCGCCATTTTCGATATCTGACTTTGACATCCTTCTTACATCCGATATCGGATCGGATAATGAGAAAACGCACTAATACTACGAACATACAAGCGTTTCCGAGCAATTCCCGTAAAGTTTGTATTGTTACCAGATTTCTATCCATTTTCGGTAACAAAAAAGGAAAGTTTCATACGAACAACCTAGGACATTTTGGGAAACCTAGTGGATCTTGCTCAGCATCATGGACTCCATCAGCCTACCAATTATTATCAAAATCGGAGACGTGATCCAAATGTACAAACTTTACGGGAATTGCTGTTCCGGATATTTTTGTTCGTATAACTCGGTACATGTTACTGAACGCGACTGTACCAGTTGGTAAATTCGATATTCATATAATTGAGGGCGGTTTTTGTTGTCTTATTCGTCAAGGCTGAATCATACTATGATCTCATGGAAACCTGTTTAGGCTCCCGTTTTACGTTCCGTGGTTCCGGCGCTCTATGAATAACCTGCCTATAGTTGTTTGTTTTACAAGGGGGCAAAGTTGTTGTTTAACCGCACGTGCCAATATTGATATGATACCCGAGCAAGCGAAAGATTCCAATATTGAAGCGTAGCGAGTGGTTCAAAAAGGGGACTCTTGAGCGTTGCGAGGGTATCAAGGCACGAAGGTTAAACAAACTTTGCCACCGAGTGAAACACAAAAAATTTCACCACACCAACACTATGAAAATATGAACTGTAAAACATCAAAATAAATAAATAAAAAACCGGCCAAGAGCGTGTCGGGCCACGCTCAGTGTAGGGTTCCGTAGTTTTTCGTATTTTTCTCAAAAACTACTGAACCTATTAAGTTCAAAACAATTTTCCTAGAAAGTCTTTATAAGGTTCTACTTTTGTGATTTTTTTCATATTTTTTAAACATATGGTTCAAAAGTTAGAGGGGGGGGACGCACTTTTTTTTCCTTTAGGAGCGATTATTTTCAAAAAATATTAATATTATCAAAAAACGATCTTAGTAAACCCTTATTCATTTTTAAATACCTATCCAACAATATATCACACATTAGGGTTAGAATGAAAAAAAATATCAGCCCCCACTTTACATGTAGGGGGGGTACCCTAATAAAACATTTTTTTCCATTTTTTATTTTTGCACTCTGTTGGCTTGATTGATATACATATTGGTACCAAATTTCAGCTTTCTAGTGCTTACGGTTACTGAGATTATCCGCGGACGGACGGACGGACGGACGGACAGACATGGCGAAACTATAAGGGTTCCTAGTTGACTACGGAACCCTAAAAACTTCAATTTATTTTACGTTTTGATTCATAATCATCATTTATACGTGAATTCCAACACCCAGCTTTAGACATCAAGTTAAAATTTGTATGATTTACTTTGCACTCTTGTGGATAAAATGCAATTTTGCTATCGGTTTTCGAATAGCAAAGAAAGCCTTTATCAGTTGGTGTGTTGAATAAACTATTACTTACTCTGTCGTACCCGCAACACGATTTTCCCTATGTTATATTATATGTGGGGATTGATAAAGTACCTATTCTTCGCCGGGGAAAATAACTTTATGTATTCTTTAATAGTCAAGATTATATTATACCTACTCGTACGTGCCTGTATTTTCTAAAATTCTCTGTATAAAGAAGAATAAATATTATTTAAACCCGCTGGGCGGGTTGTCGCGATACAAGCGGGCGGTTGTAAATAACGTCCGGTTTCTGATGCAGTGCTCCATTTTTTGTCTGATTATGAATGTGTTAACCAGTGTTCCCCTTTTCCAGAGGCGACACGACCATGATCGTGAGCGTATGCGCAGGCATCCTCACTGGCTCCTGGACCAACTACCAGCTCGGCAACATGGCGTCCGCGACCACCCCTCCCCCGTACACCATAATCTGGCCCTCCATCGACATGCTCGGGAACACCATACTCAGAACCATCCTCGGCTTCTGCGGCGTCGTAGCCACCAGGGCCATAGGTAAATCAGTCTCCTACGCTTTCATCTGCGCTTTACTAGGCAAAGACAAAAACGAACTAAGAAACTCAGAGAACAGTCTAGACAACAAAAATAAAATAATCGTAGAACTATGCTACAAGTATTTCACGTACGGCATGATAGGTTTCAACACGATCTTCGTTTTCCCGAACGTGTTCTATTTGCTTAGAATTAATAGGCCGACGTATTATACTGAGATTTGATACTAGTCGCCTCTTTTATTTTCGACATTCCATTTGATGCCTTTGAATCGGGGTTTTCCGAATGTTTTTATTATAGTACCTATAGTTTAATAAACTAGCCAGTCATTTGCGTCGAAAGCATATAACAAAACATTCGTTTTTTGACGTGACAGCTTAGAATATTCTTATAAAAGAATCATTAAGTCGTTTTCTAGTGAAATGATTAATCGGCACGACAACAGTTTTGTTTTAGATGTTTAGGTACCTTAGATGTCATCAAGTCTGTGATGTGATTACTTTATCTATGTATATATACCTAAGTAGGTATACTTTGAATGTCGTTAAAATATTTGTAATGTGGGTCATTAGTGTTTGAATTGTATTTTCTATTCCTGATCTTGAACAGGAAAATAAACATTAGATGGAATGAGCGGGTAGGTATGTTTATAAGAAAAAGTGTAACTTATTTTTCTGACTAAAGCCTCAATTAAAATTCTTTTATTAGAAATGCAGTAAGTCTCTGCAGTGAATTTTGCCTCGAGGTACCTAATTTTCCAAGAATTATTTATGACTTTAATGATTGTTTAGAAAAACCTCGGTTAGTTGGAAACTGCGGGGTCATTGGTAACTTGGTAAGCTCGGAGTGTTGCGGTCGCCAGGTTTTTACACGGTGAAAAACTGTGGATTTCCTTATGAGGAAAAACGATACAACGAAATATTTTTTTACGTTTGGAAAAGATTGATCATTTGAAAGCAGAAGTCGAGATAATAAATTCCATAAAATAGATATCCGATATTGCTTTGTTTTTTTCCTTTTACTGATAGAGTCTCGTTTTGAACTTGAGGTCAAATCAAATGTAAATTGTGGACTCGATCTACATAAAAGTTATAAAAAAATGTGCCTTAGCCTCTTGGCTACAACAATGAATACGATCACCTTACCATAAATTTGTAAATATGTGGATAGACAGCTCAGTGCGAAGAGTATCCGTAAACTTTTGTGGGTTTTCTTCTATTACACATAAAAAGTTGCTTTTTGAAGGCGACCGAAGAAAGTACAAGTAAAATGCTCCCGCTATAAATTTCAACATCATCAATTACATCCATGACTTCAAACATACGTACAGTTATCTGCAAAATTGCACAGAGAAATTATGAATGAATTCATTGATAATTCGCCATGCACTTTTGCAGCTGATAGTACCTTGTGTCCACACCTAGATGTTCAGAGATGTACAAAATGGTTTTAAAAAAGCATTTAAATACAAAATGCAAAATACTTTTCAGATTTACTATTTCAAATGCAAAATACCAAATAGTTTTGAGTTTTGTATTTCAAATGCTAAATGCAAAATAGGTATTTTCAAAATACTTTTTGAAAATAAAATACCTTTTGACCAAATCTCAGATATTTTTATTTATTTTCGGTATTAATAATCATAAGAAACAATGCCGAACAAAAACTTCTAATAACATGGCACCTAATGAAAGTAATGAATGACATTTTGGCCATATTTATCAGTAGGCAAATCAATAACTTATGTTATGTTATTTTATTTATTAATAACATAACAGAATTTATTGATCGCCTACTATTTTTAGGTATTATTATACCTACTCACTTAAATAATGTAAAAAACTAGACTAACAAAAAGAGAGCCATGGCTCCATTTTGTTGATTGTGCATCTAGTTCTTATATTTCATACCTATATCACCTAAATGCTCTTTATTTATTTTCATTCTATAGCTTAGGATTTTTACAATAGGAATAATAACTCAACACTTATAAGTAGGTAGGTAATTAAATCAAAGTCATTAGCACTCAGCACCAGCAGTCCAGCAAACAATAAATCAGCAATTCCCGAATAGTTTGTACATTTGGATCACGTCTCCGATTTTGATAAAAATTGGTAGGCTGATAGAGTCCATGATGCTGAGCAAGATCCACTACGTTTCCCAAAATGTCCTAGGTTGTTTGTATGAAACTTTCCTTTTTTGTTACCGAAAATGTATAGAAATCTGGTAACAAAAAAGGAAGGTTTCATACAAACAACCTAGGACATTTTGGGAAACCTAGTGGATCTTGCTCAGCATCATGGACTCTATCAGCCTACCAATTTTTATCAAAATCGGAGACGTGATCCAAATGTACAAACTAAACGGTCAAATTCGGCAATACAAGCGTCATTTGTTCACATTTTGTTTGACTGGTAATGTTGGCTAAACTTAATTTAATCATAAAGTATTTTGCATTTTGAAATGCATTTTATAAATGCAAAATACATCTCAAAAAGTATTTCAAATAAAATACAAAATGTTTTTTACTAAAAGGCATTTAAATGCAAAATACAAAATAGGTATTTTGCATTTTGTATTTGCATTTTAAATATAATTATTTCAAATAAATCGCATCTCTGTAGACGTTTCTGTCATGTAAGTGATCACTCCCAGCTTAGGGAGTTACTAATAAATATTTAGTATGGAAATGCAAATTTTCGAAAAGCCCCATTATTTTTTATTAAATACCAAGAAAAGAATTGAGTCCCTAGAATTGTAGGCATCTATTCATTCCATACATCAACTTTATCTATTTCTAGTTAATCTAGTACCGCACCTATTTTACCAAAAAGTATGTAACACAAATGTTGTGTATCGTTACCTACGATATTTGTACAAGATCAGATATGAAATTATTTCGTCATTCCTTCATATGTATATTAGTATATAATACCTAGTAGTATTAGTTTACACAAATTATTAATTAAATAATTAGTTGTAGTTTTGATTGTTATAAATTGTTATTTTTTTATCGCCTTTAAACTAAGTCGTCGGTGCCTTGATACAATAGTTACTGGCTTATTTGCTAGCGGTAAATATATATGGCTGTTTTAATATGTAACCTTTACCGATGAATGTAAAGCCGCATACTCTCTCAGACTCAAATGTGTCCGCAAATTTTAAACTTCGTTGTAAAATTTCACGCTTAAATAATGGATTTTATACTTTTCACTTTATGGTGTAGGTATGTGAAAACATTCAAGACCCTAACCGTAAAACCCAATAAACGGGACCTCATTTATTAGAAGTTTTATTTTTTGGTAACTCCAGATCAGGGATGTAACGGAAGTGCTTTTAACGGAAGCGGAAGCGGAAGCAGAAGCAGAAGTTTAGAATTTAGTTTAACGGAAGCAGAAGCGGAACTTATAGATGTTAAAAATGAAAAGAAAAATACCACATAGGTAAACCAAAACCAAAAATAACTAAATTACCTAGAACTTTTAGGTGTTTATGAACTAAGAATGGGCTTGGAATATTACTTATATAATCCAAAAATTAAAAACACCTTAGTTGTTTACTCACTAAAATCACATAATAAGAATAATCAACCTTTTTTATGCCGTAAATGGTTTTAAAAACGGAAAGAAAAGTTACCCGTTAGGTATAATACAATCCAAAACTAACCAGTTAAAGTTATATGTGTAATTGTTAGCACACAATTAAATTTTTAAATTAAATGAAGTGATTCTAAATGAAGTAGGTAGGTAAATTGTATTTAATAAACAAAAGCTTGGCAGCTTTATCTTCCTGCAGTCTGCTTCTAAGGGGATCGTGATATAAGCCCTGCACCACTGAATAGTTGTTCACTTGCTACAGAACTAGGTGGACAGGACAAAATATTGGCGCGAAAATCGAATGAAGCGATTGATATTTAGTATCGCAACACGTGGCAGCGGAGAGATGAGCGAATGACAGGTATAAACCTGTTGGCCTTTGATGTACGCCGCTCATGTCCCACCGTCGCGCTAGGTTTCGACATCCGCTATAACTTCCGTTTGAAAAATAACAGAACCGGAACCGAAGCGGATGTGTAAAACAAAACGGAAGTACCGCAGAAACGGAAGCAGAAGCAGAGCTCCGTTACATCCCTACTCCAGATACATGTTGAATAACGCCAAAGACACTCAAAACTGTCGGTCATAAAGTTGATTCACTCATATTGCATAGTTAGACTCAGGCCAAGCCAAGTTAACAACGATTCTGATAGCACATATTGTGCAATAGTTTTTTTAAACATCAAACTTCTATCAATTGATGGCTGCCCTATCTACGTCGCTGTCAACTTTGTTTGGCTCTTATTCTACGCAAAACAGAATAATCCGTTTATCTGCTCAAGAGGTGAGAGAGTTTATCTATATTTTGACATCACATAAATGCGTAAGTACATATAGCATTGTTTTACGACATGTTGCAAGTGCCATCTTAAATCCGCCTCTCATGCTTTGTTAAAACCCGCGTTCGAACATTTGTGAATGTTGCTAACAATAACTAAATTAAGAAAACTTGCCTTTTTGTATAGTCTGAACATTTTTGTAACATTTGGCAGATTACTTGCCTGTTAGAGTGTTGATCATAACATAAGGCATTGACTGTTGTAGATTTTACCTAGTTATAAATATCATCACAAATAACTTAACTAAATTAGCAAATGATCGTTATACAAAATTTTTAAATTACAGGGTAAACTACAAAATTTTTGGCCCTTAGAACTTTTAGTAGTACCTACCTTCACTCGCTCCTACTTTTATAAAATCACCAGTTGGCGAAAGGAACCAATTAAGACGATACAGGAGGGATCATTTCTCCATACAAACGCTCTCGACTATTTCCTCCCTTGTTTTTGAAGATGGAGCAATGATTTTTTCAACACAGATTGTTATTTTTATCTGTGTCGGACCGTTTTGATTTTTTTGATATTCTGCTTTTTAAAGACGCTAGAGCCAATCAAAAATTCCCAAAAACGTCCTTTTTCATTGTGGCGCAAAAAAAGGTGTGATACTCAAGATTGGTAACAATTAGCCAAAAAAGCTAAACCGTCCGACACAGATTATTTCATTGTCATTCAGATTCTCAAATTTCGTTCCGATTGATTAAGTTTTGAAGGAGGAAACAGTCGAGAGCGGAAACCTCGATTTTAAAGATTTTTTTGAATATCTTTTAACCGAGTTGTTCTTAATGGACATTTTTTTTTTCGATAAATGTAGTCAATAACACTACTCTAGTATATTTAACTGAAATTGCCAAATTGAAAGGGGGATTCCTTTCCATTTTAGCATTTTCGCTCCCGTAGCATCTTAATGTAGTAATCTACATTTGTATAGTTTACCCTGACATTGAGAATATTGCATCAGCGTTACTTATGTTGACAATGATCGTACGCATTGATTTGACGTCATTGCAACGATGCGGGGCAATAAGCACCTTGTTTTGCTTGTTATGTACCTGATACGGCGCTTAATGTTCGATTGCACTTGTAATTCATGTACGGTCAACCAATTACAATCTGTAGAACCTTTTCACAGTAAACGTCAAAGTGACTTCTATGGCAAATAAAACACAGTGTCAATAAGAAAGGGTTCTGGAGTGGCCTAACATTAAAATTGGTTGACTGTACGTATAATTAATAAGATTATTAATTCGAGATTCCGAAAATATACTGAACTGTTCTAAGTATTCTATAGTTTTATTTCTCCCTCTTAGCTTAGTAAAGGTCTTCGTACACTATATCAGTTTTATATAGTTTTGGTTCAAGTTAGTATGTTACCTTCGCTATCTACTCGTAAACTACATTTAACTGTGTTAAGTGGGTAGACAGTAAGTAAGCCTCCGACACACATAAAGCGTTTTGATAGCGTAGCGTTAGCGTATCCCATCAGGCGTAGGCGGCTCGTTTGCTGCCTATTTCATAAAAAACATAGTTTTTGTTGTAAGCATATTTAACCCTTAAATGTATGGTGATATATATATGCATCATATATTTGATGGCCTATGACTCAATATGTAGCTATCCAAAATTACATTTATAGCTTCATTCTTATTCAGTATTTATTATTATTTAATAAATAATTAAATAAATTTAATAATATAATGATTTACTATTCATTATTTAAGGATAAAGATGAAATGGTGGAAAAGTGTGAAAAAACAGGACGATGACGATTTCTAGTATGTGATTTAGGCAGATTTTTTCGGAGTTAGTAATTAGTTTATGTTTAAACATTTTATCCTGAGAATTTCACAAATAGTGTACCTTTCTAATAGTAGTAAAACTTTACAAATAAAACTTACCAATAATTATATAAGTATTTATATAAATAAGTTTTAGCCTATTTAACTTCTAACACTGATTTAGTATTAAAATCGATATTATTTTTTTTAATTATTTTTCCAAGAGTCAGAAAACCATTGTCTATCACATATAATATCTCGTTAAAAGAAAAATTCATGCATTTAAGGGTTAAGCATGTGACTTAAGGTTCATTGAAGTTGTATCTATTAGGTATATTTGATTTAATTCACGATAAGGCAGTCTGTTGTGACACTTTCCCACCTGTGTAGGTATTTTTTTCTTGAGCTTTTATTCTTGTGATGCATAGTATGTCTCTGAACAAAACTGCAGTTATTTTGCGAACACAACACAACCGAAAAGATTTTTTTCCGAAACGTATCGTTCTGGTTTTCCCTACATACACAAAGCGATATTGAGGTAGGTACAGTCAACCCATTTGAACCCTAGACCACTGTAGAACCTTTGCACAATAAACGTTAATGTGATTTCTAATGACACATAGAACACGGTGTTAATAAGACAGGGTTAGAGCATCCTAGGATTCAAATTGGTTGACCGTACACTCGGTAAATACATTGTAAGCAACAGCCTGCACGTGTGATGTGAGTATGTATATTGTACTATGTAGACAGGTTTCACTGTTGTGTCCGTTGCTCGAACACCACAGTTCTATTGTTTTGCCTAGTTAAATGAAAACGGATTTCCATTGATAATAGTTGAACTAATTTTCACATGGAGTCAATTACCATTCATTAAGAATTACCTTGTTACTGTTTGACACGCGATTACGTCGATGGCGGTAATTTCTATAGACGAACCACTATCAGTGGCCGTTCGACAAATAAGTAGTTGTCGGATGGATTGTGTTTGGTAGAATTTCTTAATTTTATTAGAGAAATGAAACGACTATACGAGTATCTAATAAATACCATATATTTATTTGTTGTAATTGTTCAATACAATTTTTATACATATATATATTTAGAAAAATAGAAACATTTATAAACAAACAAACGTATGGAAATCCCCACACCAGCGTCACTAGAGTGTCGGCGTTTAGCCAACTCTGGTTGACGCTTGGCGCACCTTCGCATCGACACTACGTACCTACTTACCTATATATTTTCTATCGCAGTGTAAACGCCCAAAAGACGCTAATGTAGGGTGGCCCTATGGGTAATAGTTACTAGGTATACCGACTAACAGGAATCAGAATCAATCATGATGGAAGGCAAATGGCCATCAGACTCGGTCGGATTCTGACAAGGCGTTCCAATATTTTTGAGGAATTTTCTTCGTATTTATTTACACCTTGTATTTACTTTAAGGGGCCTCAAAAGAGCTTGAACTATATTTTACATAGCAAATGTTTAGGTATATTACACGACTGTGATAGGTAAGTACCATGGCACATAACGGCACTGTTAAAATTCTTTAAAGCCTCCGCCAAATATAAAACGTTTTGAATGCGCGCGCATTCTGCGCTCGTTAGTTCCCGCCGGCGTCCGCTGGGCACAACGTCCGGCGCAACGCCATCATTGCGCTCCGCTGACGCTCCGCCTAGGCTCTCAAAACGCGCACGTGTGGCCGAGCTTTAAGTATTTCTGTTATATCAGGATCTGTTCAGTGTAACGGTAAACAAACATCAACCAGGGGCAATGCATAATAAACTAAACGCTTATATATGTACCTAGAAACAGTTAGTGATTTTGTATGTAAAATTATTAATAGTTAGCTTATTCTGTTTGCCCCGCGAATGAAATATAGGTAGTAATTCAATCGTACACAGCTACAGCGAATTGCTCCTGTATTGCTCTTTGTTTACCTACCCACAAGTTATGCATTTCTAAGTTTGTAGCTCAGACTTGAGAAACTATGTAAGATATACTATATAGTATACAGGCCAGTAGATATCAGTCCACGTTATCTCTTGAGTTGGCAAGTCTTTCAATTTAATTTGTGACATTGTATTTAAATTACTTTTGATTAGTTTCAATTTTGTTGGCCAGCCCATTCGATGGAAAAGCAGGGCCGGATTAAGGGTAGAGCGAGTGGAGCGGCCGCTCTAGGCGCCACATGGTAAAGGGGCGCCAAAATCGAGAATGTAGAAAATTCATACAAAAAAATATACGTTGCGTGGGGGCGCACATATCACAAAATGGCTAGAGGAGTCGAAAATGAATCCACCTATTGAAAATCTAGATTTGTAATTCAGATTAAGTGGAAAGTTGCACCACATTGCCATTCATAAGGGCGCTGTTGCTAGGGCGCCGTAAAAGGAGGATTCTAGCCCTTGACGAACCACATTGTTGTGCGGGGAACGGCAAAGTTACGTCGCTATCCAAATGCAAAAATATGAGTCTACCCGATAGTCTAAAGCGGAGTTCCTCATAAAGCCAAAGGCGCAAAACGTCTCAGAGAGGCGCAATTTTGTGAGTCACAGCAGATGGTGAGCGAACTTCAAAGCACTCAGATCACTTAGTGGCAAAATACCGAAATGGGCATCCCGACGGTGACGATTGAGTCCGCAATTATAAAAATAATAGTGATGGCGAAATATAAGGCCTAAAAGTATGTTCCCGAACATATTAGGCGCCCTGTGAAGTCAAAATGCCCCAAAATATGTCAAAGACCGCAGCTCTGCAGACGATGAAAGCTTGAAAGGTCGCGGATTCCCCGCTGGCGGGTTGTCTTAATAAATCAGGTCAATAGGAAAAAAATTCGCGCTCGCTTCGCTCGCGCTTATAATTCATAATTTTCTTCTTTTTTAGTTAGGACAAATTCCGAATCTGCTTTCCTGACTTGGCCACTATAGTGCTCCATTTTGTTTGTTATTTTATGAACATGATATCCACGTTCAGCCACACGTAACTATACTAGGGAGCGACTACGAAAGTTCAACCTGTTCAACCATTTGTCCCTTTCGTACTCTGTATGATGAAATCCATAAATTCTGTATTGCGTTAATCTTCAAATTACGGCATCATCATCCTCCTTACGTTATCCCGGCATTTGCCACGGCTCATGGAAGCCTGGGGTCCGCATTGACAACTAATCCCAAGATTTGGCGTAGGCACTAGTTTTATACGAAAGCGACTGCCATCTGACCTTCCAACCCGAAGGGTAACTAGGCCTTATTGGAATTAGTCCGGTTTCCTCACGATGTTTTCCTTCACCGAAAAGTGACTGGCAAATATCAAATAAGTTCAGAAAAACTCATTGGTACGAGCCGGGTTCGAACCCGCGACCTCCGGATCGAAAGTCGCACGCTCTTACCGCTAGGCCACCAGCGCTTACGGCATGGCATTACTATGAAAAAAAATTTCGCGCTCGCTACGCTCGCGATTAATTTTCCTACATAGTGAAACTTCATCCCAAGGGCGCCAAAACTCAAACTCGCTCTACCCTGATCGAGTGCACGGGCCGGCGCTGTGTATGTAATGCTTATTAGTACGGCTTCTGTTTACTCGCTTCAAGTCAGTGACATGGTCCTTGATACCTGGGTGAATCAACTTTTTCTTGCCTGTTATTGCCATGGTTACGGCCCCCTGAGTCACGCTGGTTTTATGAAAAATTATGCTACTGAAATTATGCAAGCATGCATGCAGTCCATGTTTGTAGGTGGCTAATGAAGAAAAAGGCTTGTTAACACCAGAAAAATGCATGTTTTCATAGTTTAAGTAGCATATTTTTGCATAAAACCAGCGAGACTCAGGAGATCGTAACCATGGCAATAACAGACAAGAAAAAGTTGATTCACCCATCTGTAAAATATGTATCCTCGTGCCGCCATCCTTATGAAATTTTTGCTAGGGAATTTAGACCCTAGTCGTATTTTGTACAATTCGTCCGAACTATTTTAAAGGCAAAAATAACGCTACTTCATTTGTTTATAAATGAAGTAGACATTCCATTGAAACAATACATTTGGTGGCAAGAGGGTATGAGTACGAATTGATGACTTAACATCATAGCTCGAAAAAAAAGATTATTTTTTATTAGTATATTATTTCACCTTAAGTCTGAGTAAATTGAAGCACCAATAGTAAAGTTTAAGGTAAAAAATTCAATACTTTATTCGAGATATGATCAATAACACAGATTCTCACTTCTGAAACTGTACAAGATGTTTAAACTTATGTTATTGTCGCAATGACTATGGGTGCACCGCTCACGAAGCAACATTCAAACATTAAATATGTGTGTATGTATAAATATATTATGTGGGGCATATGGGTCTATTAGCCTTCACTTCTCCTTTCGAACGAAAGTTAGAGCAAGACAAAAACATGTTTCAGAAACAGTTGTCACGTTTATTTTACTATTTACAATAATTTACACTCATAAACATACCATTAACATAGAAACAAATGATTGACTATTTCAGATACCGGTACCGGCGCTGATCTGATGTATTACTTCATATAATAACAAGTATTTGAGGTTAGATTTTGACATTTATATAATTTCTATAAAAAAAGTTGACCATCATTGCCGCATGGTAGATCTAATTCTGCTTGGACAAATGTCTATCACAACTGACAGTACGATAGTCGGTAGACAGTTCCGTTTGAAGTCAGTCAGCGTCAGCAACGAATCTCGTCACACCCGTTGAAACAAAATGATAACAACGTAGGCTCATTAGTAACAAGTCTAACTACATGTCTTCACAAAATATTATGGAAGACATGTGTTAGCCAATCGGCAGGAAAGTTAAATCCATACAATTATACTATTTAAAATATAAATTCGAACTATGACAAACAGGAAGTATCGTCAACGCATAGCCAACGAATTTGGTGGGTTAATTAAATAATTGTACGCTTGTCTACGCGTCACTCACACCATCCATTCTCAGACTAACTAACGACATAGACTAGACAGACGGACGGGCTCCTATAAGGGATCTACGGAACTCTAATATCACAGTTTGCGTTTAGCAAACTTAAATTTAAATAAATACACAATTATCTTTTCACTTGACACCATAAAATGGAAGGATTAATTCAATTCAGACTCAAATTGCTTTAATCCCATTTAGGTAGACACAATTTAAAAGTTATCGGGATAATTTAGCGTTAAATGATAAGCCACAATAGTCTGAATAGAATGATAAGATAATTTCTTTAGGCTTATTCTTCAAGTGGTAACACAATTGAACGTTTAGATTGCACGCTTGGGCGTTGTCGTGAACGGGCCACCCCTTCAGTCTAACGTAACAATAACGTAAGCGCTCGGTCGCGTTCAATGTTGTTTACTTAATGACGTCACACCGCCACCGGCTGCGACTTGTGTAGCTCCATAAAGTCATCGCCATCGTCCTGTGGGCAAACAAATGTACATTAGTGACATTGGCTCACTGATATGATATAAAAATGGAAACGATCGGGAATAGTACGCCATGTTGTATTATTTATGTATTAGATCAGAATAAAAAATACAAATGGCGGGCTTAAGATTAATCTCCACCAATCAATCTGAGACAAGGACAAAGTAGAGAAGAAGAATCATTGAATAAGTTGCTAACATCAAAAATAAGCCATACAAAAGAGCCGGTTTGCTTTTCACGTTTTTATTTACAGTCTAGTTTATGTAAACACATCTTAGTCACGTGAACAAAAAATTTTTACATTATTATGAGTACGAAAACTAGATGTTTTCGAACGCGTAAGTATGTAGATGTAGAAGTCGATTGTACAAATACTGATAAGGCACTTGCCGTTATATGGAACCACAGAACTTAATTTAGATAGAAGAAACAAATTCATATATTTGTATAGGGGCCGAGCGTGTCAAATTTTGTACTGAAGTTGATTCTTGCCTGTAATTTTAAATATGTCTCAGGCTCTTGATTGTTCATAATTTTTGTGTTGTTGCAATTGAATATCACATAACGAGGCATTTTTTATGTTTTGGTTGACTTCAACTTACAAAAATTGACGCCCGAAAGCTGCAAGCTGCGAGTAAAGACGGACAACTCAGTGGATTTCACTGAGTTCATTTGACACGCTAAGTAGATACGTTTGCTTGATCTATGGTATATATGACATCTGTGTATGGAACTTATTTTGGCAAAAATAAGGCGAATATTGAGGTCAACTCACCTCATCACTCGTGTAATCCTCGTCATCATCATGCTTGTACGCCTTCACGAAGTAGTCGTGTACGGACGTGCGGCGCGACAGGCGCATGGGCGTGCGTCCGGCGTAGTCGGAAGCGTACTTCCACACCTTGGGGCACCGCTCCAGCAGGTACTGAGACACGGCCTGGTTGCCGGACCGAGCCGCGATGTGCAGCGGTGTCCAACCTGAGCTGCCGTCCTGGATGAGACAACATATTTTATTAATTTAAAGGAATACTTTTACATATAAACTAAATTCAGGATTTTAAAAGGGGACTCTTTTTAATCCCTTATTGCATGTTGTTGCTGTTGCGTCAGAAGCTGTCATCTGCCACAAGTGGCTTCGTATAGGTAAAGTATTACGAAATAGAAAGGAAACGGTCTTCAAAGCTTAGTACGTATCTATCGTTAAAAACTTTGTAAAGAACTCGTAACGTTCACGTAATAAATTCGCTCGTTAAGTCAACATTTGAACGACATTAAAATTACCACGAATCAAGAAGCAATTTGGAAAGCACTTAGCAATTGTTCACGAGTCGTTATTTTAATTAATTATATTGCCGTTGTAATTGCTGGAAGCTTTCGACCGCATTGGATTTTCCTAATGTCAAGCAAGAGTAGTTCCCACCTATGTAATATGCAAACAAGGATAAAATAAGTGTTCGTATCGTATAGGCACGTATTAATTACCATCGAGTCGGCTTGACCCTTATAAGGCACAGGGAACATTTATTTCTCACCTAATTTTGAACTTCATTTCACAGTGATATGCTGTTTACAAGTAAGAGCAAGTCAAGGACACCTGTTATCATGAACACCCCCAAAGAAATCTAGTTGGTGTGGAAGTAAAAAACCCGGTATCGTTATCACTTATCAGTATCAGATTAGAGCGGGTTTTCCGAAGGAAAACCTACTCAATGCCAAACAATCGTGTTTTGTTCAGTATTCTGTCACTATGCGCGTTTCCTAGAGAACTAGCGATAGTTAATACAATACGAGATAAATATTTGGATGATGTCAGCTGCGAATGCTGAAGATATTCTTTGCAAGCTCTGGATATAGCAGGCCTTGGTAACTAATTCTGTTTCCATACCGTAAGCCGATAATTGTGAATATAAATTGTCGTCTGACTTATGTCTTTCTCGCGTATGAAATATTTAGGTCCAAATATGTTCTATTTATGATACTTTGCTTCAATAATAACGATACGTGTATCTTTTTAAATAGTCACCAATTCACCGAAGTAAATTAGTAGGTAATTCTGATATAATCGAACTTACAATAAACAAAAACGCAGGCAACGTAAAAATAACTTCTATACATAATCAATTGCAGCTGCCGTAATTAGTGATCAATAAAAGCTAATCACGGTAATGGTTTAATCAGGAATGTGTACGTCTACGTGCGTCACGGAACTCACCTTGGCGTTAATGTCGGCACCGTAGATTACGAGAGTTTGCAGCATTTCTATGTCTCCCCTTTTGGCTGCGATGTGCACGCAAGCTTGACCTGAAACAAGCAAAATATATATATAAAACAATTATTTGCAGTACAATATATTAAACGCAATACAACCAAATGCTTCTAAATAATATCGGCAGAGCTAAGGTGGACACTAGACAGCTGGAATGACATCATGACATGATAAATCACTGCGGTACTACCACACAGGGTCTTGCGTTACGATAAGATATCGCACGATTATTGACACCACCCAAAACAGTTATCTGATTCCAACAAATTTAATTAATCTGTGGAATACCCGCATGTGTTTGATAACGTTTCCGATCTCAATCGGTGATCTCAATTACACCGATATCCAGTTAAGAATTTGATTCGCCATCTATTTCGTAACCTCGTGGTCACGGATGACTGGCTACTACGTCTATTTATACTGAGAAAACACCCGCAAAGGAAATAAACACGGCGGCTCGCTTTTCAGACTGTCCCATGCGAATATTGCTTAAGGACAGATTTACCCGAACATATTACAGCCTCATTTCATTTGAGAACATGAAGTATTATAGCTTGTAGGTTTTTATTACGTGAAATCTAAAAGCTGGGGACTACATGTGACCTACATTTCACTTATGTAACTATTAGAAGATAAGTTAAAACAATTTGTACGAAGAATAAATTCTATTATACATGGAACAAGATTCAAATCCACAAGTTTTCGAACTTTAAATAATGCCTGCTGTGTATTTACCAGCTTTTCTGCGTCATCCAATAACGTTGGCCGAAATCCAAGTTATAAAGAGGACTAGAATAGACAAGCGGACGAATGGAGACCGGTCACTGCTAAATACAATACATTCTATAATAAGTTTTTATTTATTTTTACTACCTACGAACGTCAATGTTGATAGTGCATTCAACCTTGAGGGAAACCCTAACTGATAGCAGTATTTGCAGTTTTATGCGCACTTTGCCAGGCACCTTCGAGTGACATAGCATAGAGTCGCTACTGGCACACAAAAACATACAATTCACACTGAAGATAGGTCTACAATTACGTCACTTGTTACACAAAAACGTTATTTATTAAATAGTCATGTGACATTATGCTTGGAGAGGTCTGTATGTGTGAATTATGAATATTCTACATTTTTTGCATGAACCAGAAGGCACGATCTCGTTAGAAAAGTACGCATAGTTTGATTGTGCTAATGTTAAATGCGGTACTCATTGAGCAACGCAACGTAGACGTGACCGCTGCGATACTATGTATAGATTATAGGTGGCGAGACGCGGCGAGGGGGCAGGTACAGCTACGCAAGCTGGGGTTTTCCAAGCTATGTGGACTGTGGCCCGGCGAGGTGCGCGCGCGACGCACCGCGCCAAATATGGCAATCATTATTTTCACTGTTTCCGTATGCAGATTGCGACGAGTCCGGTTTAATGGACTTGTGATGGAAAATTTTATGGTATCGAGTTGTTTGTTTACCAGGAAACGAGTAGCAAGTTCATGGAAGCTGCTAGCAATATTAATTACAAATAGCAATTGATCTGTGACGCACTTTAGCAGAGCGCACTCGCAAGTAATTAAGTAGAACGATGGTCATAATCATAATCGTTAAGGCAGGTATTTGGGTAAGCCCGAAGCATTAGAGGGAAATCTGGAATTATGACACCGGCGCCGGGGATCCCGGCCGCAAAATGCCATACCAAGAATTTGGATGCATTGCAAAACACCTTGGAATTTCCGTTTCCGTTTAACTTGGGTCAAAGTGTTGATTCACTATCCAATAGGATAAAT
The DNA here is from genome assembly GCF_023078275.1 of Leguminivora glycinivorella. Lineage (NCBI taxonomy): Eukaryota > Metazoa > Arthropoda > Insecta > Lepidoptera > Tortricidae > Leguminivora > Leguminivora glycinivorella. The sequence continues at coordinate 29,265,133 of NC_062971.1, forward strand.
TAATACCATGAAAAAAGACAAACAGAAGTCACGTAAGCTGTAAACAAAGATGACTAAATAACACTAGTTGTACAATCAATTTACGATCCGTATCCTTTAAATCTCAAATTCGATAATGTCAGTGAAGACGTACGTGAAAGAATTCTTGTTTTAAAATACACATACGGGGTGTTTGACATTGGAAAACCCGAGACTGGGAAACCCAGCGTCCTACAAACGGACAAGATACGCGGCAACGAGGAGCGCCGTTTCGAAAACTATTGTTTACCTCAAAGGTATTATGAAATGAGATTGTTGGCGTGACAAGGGGTAATAAAAGGTTCGTTGAAGATGTGGGGATTGCCCGTCCCTTCCAAGTTTAAAAAGGATGAATGTGAAAGAGGCACAAACATTTAGCAAATTGGTAATAATCCATATTTTAAGATAATAATGTAAAAATAACACCAATTGAAACTGTCAAACTGTTTGTTTAGGCCATGGTGAATGATTTAAGATTACTGTATATATGTATTAACAAAACTTGAATAAATATCTATAGATAGGATATACGTGACGTCAAAAACTACATTATTAATCGATCAAGCCAATCAGCCATTAGAATCGTGTTCATAATTATATTCATTCTAGGAAGTTAGTCGTTTTAGAAAATAATTTTGATAAGAAGCTAGGTCATTGCCTTAGATAACACGGTGATCTCTATAACAATAGAAAGTAATCAAAATTTCGTAAGAATATAAAATCTTTCTACTGACATCGATTGTATAATATAATATGGGTACATAATGTTAGAAATGTTAGAAAGCTGTGGGGCGTGAAGGTACGAAGAGCGGGCGATCGGCTTATATGGGATTTCCAGAAGCTTTTACATAGTCCACTTACTCCCATGGTACAACCAATATTTTGCCTTGTTCTTAACACGTGGTATTTTGCGGTTGACTGGGGTTTCCTACAAAGCAACATGATAACGCATGGGAAAACCCTCTCGCAATGCAACCTAGATAGCTCGTACATGTACCGACACACGTAACGCTCTCTCAATGGAACAATAGCCGGGGTATCCCAGCGTGTGGGTGCGCTCAGGCTGAAACGGTCGTATCTCCGTCACAATTTTACGGTGAAAGGCTTTTTGGTTTTTGGCTGTGAGAACGGAAGGCTTTCACTCGCCAAATGGTTACGCGAGCGGTCAAACGATGCTGGAAATACCCAAATTGCGCGTCTGACACTGGCTTGGACCGGTCCCAAGGGGCCCACACATTCGCACCTTTACCTTACTTATTAAAATTCCGCGATCATCTTAGGAACTATCTCGATCTTTGGGTAAACCCATTTATGCAAATGACGATTTATATTTCGGTTATTGCGAGGACATTGAATAACACTTTGGGTTTCTACGGCGATTTAAAATATTTTGACAGAAACTAATCTCTTTATAATACTATTTGGTTTGGGAATTCCTAAAACCTAGGTCGTTAGATAAAAAAGATATTTACAAAACAATACAATTGTTTTCTTTGTCTAGTATGATTTGATCGCAGGAGAGATTGGCCCTCCGAGTCGAAATAGTCTGATATGCAAAGAGCCTTGGTTCATGGCGGTCACCGAGTAACGTCTGCAAGGCTGGTGACGTAATAGACCTTGGGCCACGTCACCAAGTACGTTCACACGTAAACAATCTAATCGTGTCGTAGTATCCTCAGTAAACAGGTTTCATGCATTCAGACAATTCAATTCATAACAGATCCTAGTGTGCTTCCGTATTTTTTCTGAGCCGATCATCGTGTGAATGCTCAAGGTCCGGATGGACAACCTTTCAATCATGTTTCAATCGTTCTATTCATAATGTCACTGATATCAAATATGTAGGCATACATTTATATTTGATCATAAGGTCTCCATCAAGACACTTTTGTCCTCTTTCGATTTTTTTAAAATGATAGACATCAAAAGACGCAAAATATCATAAATACGCATGTGTAAATTAGCCTGAGGGCGATGTCTTGATAAACACCAAAGGAGGTATACATTATGGTTATATCCATATTTATATATGTATAAGTGAGGTCATCGCAGGAAATAGGTTTGTGATAGGTGTCGTGGTGTTACAGACAGATATGGACGCACTTTTATTGACGTATTTAGAACCTGGTAAAAATTAAATAATCATCCTTATGTGAATAATGTACCTAATTGCCTAGTAATTAAATGGTACCTCGCGTCTCTATCTAGAAGTATTGGCGAGACAAAAACAAACATAGCTCCCGTGTTATGTGTACGACCACTATCGCGAGGGCGTGACCTCTGATGGCGCTGCAAGCGACAACGAACGATAAAAATCAAATATGCAACATATGACGGGTAAAATATTTTGGAAGCAAAAACCAAATCAGTCTTTACCTACTTGTAAATTCTTCTAAACTATAACAAAGCTCTTAACAATTTTTAGGATATTAACTTCGGGTGAGATTTACTTAATAGTTTTACAAACGTCACACATGTTTTTCTTGACTTCAACGTTTCCAAAACTCGTACCTAATAGTTTTAGAAACGTGAAAACCAAGAAAAACATGTGTTGTCTTGAATCAACGTCTAGCAGTATCGGAAAAACCTCGGGTTTTTACTCAGTGAATCAAACGGTGCAACGACCATGTAAGGAGCTTTTAGATGACGAATTACATTGAATTTAATGGTGTAGAATAGAACATTCTCGACGTAATGTTTACTTTTTATAAAATGTTATTACTTTCACCAATCAATCTTTTTGAAGGAAACTATATAGCTACCTACATTTTTAATTATTATTTATGTTATTTGTTCTGTTTTAGTTAAAGAAATTAATGGATTTATTTCATAGCACTTTAATAATATATTGTTATACTTTATGTAAATGTTTAGTACATGTGGTTATCAATCAACCAATTCTGCATTTTGTTTATGATGTCAGTGTACCTATTAAAAGGCTGTCTAGACACTGCTTAGAATTAGAATAATTTCATTGGTAAAGCAAAAGTAGATGCTGATTATTCTAGTTATTAATGTAATGTAAATTATTTAAGTCAAGTTGACTTTGAAATGCAGGGGCGCCTTTGAAATTTCAGTTGTTAACCATAATACATACTTTTTTGGATGGGATTTCTGGTAGTAACTACATAACTTTATACTACTCACCATGATAATTTGTTTGGTTCAACACAGCCTTCTGGTCTTTACGGTCAGGTACAGGGTCTAAGAGTGCAAGTAAGCAGTCTCGTTTCCCAGATTTTACTGCTGTGTGTAGTGGCGTCTCTCCCATGTGGTCTCTGATGGCGAAGGAGGCACCCGCCTTGACAAGCATTCTGGCAATGATGGCATGTCCGCTCATCACGGCTAGGTGTAGTGCTGTGTGGCCATAGTCATTTGTGATGTCAAGCCATGATGGGTGCGGCGCAAGTCTGATGAGCAGTGCTGTTCTCACTTTGCAGCCGTGAACAGCTGTGATGTGCAATACGCTGGGAAAAGAATAATACTATTAATAATGATTACTCATAGCATGGTGTGTCATATTATAATTAAGTTCCTTGAAACTAATATTTATGTTCACACATGTGATTTTGTTAAATTTTATTTAATTGTAAAAGAATGCAAAACATTTTTGATATATGTACCCTTTATGCTATTGGTTCCAGTTTTAGAAGTAAAATGGTAGTTATTATTGGCCAAGGCAAACCAGACATATCTGCAGAAAAGTAAGCAGTAACTTATTACATAATTTAAAATATAGTTCTGTACAGTCAGCTGCAGAGAAAAGTAGACCCCCCTGCATACAAATTTGTATGCAACAAGGTTTACTTTTCTCTGCAGCTGACTGTACTAAAGAAAATTGGCAATTACATCAAAACTGTGATGTTATAGTTGCTCTATAATATCAAACATAGTTATCATATTTATTACTAGCTGGCCAAATATTGCTTCTGGTGTCTACTACTACTCTGGTGTATACTAGTTTCAAAAGAATAAAATAGCAATACCCCTAACTCTATTTACTATGTTATATTACATTAGGAGTTGTAGTGTTTAAAAACTTATTATTAGTGGATTTCTCAAGCTGCCACTTATCCTCCCGAGTCCTAGAAGCATTTATTCTGTTTTTTATTTTATTTGGAACCTTTGTTACTCATTAAACAACAAGGACTGAGAATAGAAACAGAAAGCCACAAATTATAAAAAGTTTAAACAATATATTTTAGGTTGAAGCTTGGATGAAGTATTTTAGTGGCATAGTTATTATAATTTTAGGTTATATTTCATTGTTTTCCATTCTAATAAGAATAGGTACATCATGTTCTTTAACTAAGAGTGAATAATTGTCATAATACAAGCAAACACACATAAACAACAGCTTATCCCAAGGAATGGAATATGATAAAACTATTTATATGTCAAAAGCTAGAGGTCACAAAGCCACAGAGATGTGTTCATATATCAATCCCTTTCTTTACAATGATACATCTAAAATTTTATTATAAACAGAGAGAGTCAATGCTTCCCGACAACATCTAAGAAAAATAATCATTTTTATAAGTTTATATAGGCAAATACTTACTTGTCACCATCTGCATCCTGTTGGAAAACTTTGGCAAGGGGTATTTGCAAGTGTTCTGGTATTGAGGGAGGGCTAACATTAACCTCAGGTGGACTATCAATATCGCATTTCTGCATTTCCGCCTGAAGCTCCCCTACTTTATAATCTAACTCCGTGCTGCCAAGCTCATCGCAAGGTCCCTCCGTCAGAACACCAGAGTCCATTTCAGTTTTATCTGAACTCAACAGTGTCGACGACTGAGGACTCGACACATCTTCGGGATGACGGAGTTCTTCAGAAATAGGACCTGATAAGGCCTCTGAATCCAATCCTCCGCTAATGGGCCCAGACAGATAACCGGAATCTGCGCTCTCCTGCACGGGAACCTTCGTGGATTCAATCACTCTTTTGGCACTCATTTTGATAAGGTTAATTTCACACTTTCACTATTCACACACGTATAATCCAATCAAAATTATAGTAAGGCACTAAAACATATTTGCACAATACACTTAAATTGTAATCGCGTGTTGTAAAATCTCGCTCCTGCTTCACAGCAGGTCCAACGGACACCGATCGCGTTGTAAATGAATTTATTTTATTCCGCAGTGGGTGTTGTCTTTATATAGTTACCACAGATTAAAAATGGGCATTTCCAAACGTCATGCGTTTATCGTTGCGGGACGTTCGAAAACACATTAAGCTAGGAACATACTACGCGGACGTCCGTCGTAAATCGACCGCGACCGCGACCGATCAGTGTGCACGGAACAAAACATCCAGCGAGCCAGATTTCGATCGGACGTCCATGCGCTCAAGGCCACGTCCGCGTCCGTCGATCGATAGTTTGCACGGTTATGTGTAATTTTATTCGTTTATTATATTTAACGGACGTCCGCGTAGTTTGTTCCTAGCTTTAGCTTCTGTCATAGGCTCCCTACAGACAGTCTTAAAAATTCATAATCTCTTGTATGCAATCTGACAGTTCAAACTGACACTGACAAGACACTGACAGATCTGAACTGTCAGATTGCATACAAGTTTTTTTTAAGATTATGAATTTTTAAGACTGTCTGTGGGGAGCCTTAAAGAGCTAGCTATAGTCCGACAAACACAACATTATTTGTTTTATTTATTTAGATAGATAGATAGATAAATCATTTATTTGGCAAACTGCAAACACACACAATATACAGATTACAGAAGACACACAAATTAATCGCAACATAATAAAAAGAGACAGCAATAAAATGAATAAAAGACAGAAAAAAAACAAACAAACAATAGTAAAAAATAAAAGTACAGAATACAACTGTGTGCGTTGCAGCAGGACAAAAGGGTCTCGGCTCAGTTATACGCTTCGCTCTTTCGACCAAAGCACTGATTTTCTGCCGGAACCTAGGTCACATCAGAGTATAATTATATTTAAGTTTTATTGCCAACGTTAAATCGTAAACAAATGTATAGTGTATAGTGTAAGTGTTATGTGCATATCATGAGTTGTTTTCTGAATGATGTAAATGTTAAATGTGTATGGTGTAAAGTAGCAGGTAACTTCACACGTGTAGACCGATTGTAAGCCTCCTAAGACTATCGTTGTTCCCACCAAATCATATCCGGAAATCTGCAACCAAGTACCCGAATGGAATACCATTTGCTTGCTTTTCGAGGAGAATTTTTTAAAACGAATATTAAAAGATTTTTTGGATTTAAGCTCTCTTAAAGGTGGGGGGATATCATTCCAGCACTTGGTCGCAAGATATCTGAAACAACCGGTAAAAGCAATCGTCCTATGAGGATGTGTTTCTAAAATGCAACGTCGAGTGGGTCTAGTGCCGTGTCGATGATGAAAAGAAGATTTATTTATTTTAGAATATAGATACTCAGGTGATTTGCAATTTATAACACTGAAGAGAAGACAAGCAAGGTGTAAATGTCTTCGTGATGCCATGTTTAGAGTCGAACATTTGTTCAAGTACGGCGTGATATGGCTCCTTGGAGGAATTGTGTAGCAATACCGATAACAAGCGTTTTGGACTCTTTGAATTAATCTACGAGTTTTCTGCTGCAGACGAGGTCCGTACACCACATCGCCGTAGTTTAGCTTTGACAGTATGAGCGATTCACATAATGTCAGACGAACTTGTTCAATGATATTTAATTATATGGCAATATAATAGATCCACAAAACATGTACGAAACAGAGAGTTCATAAATTTAAGGCCGATAAGGCCAGCAACAGACAGTCTTAAAATTCAAAATGTAAAAAACAAGAGTGTGTGTGGCAGTCGCGAAATTGTATGGCACTCCGTGCACTCGATCTTTTGTAAGATTATGAATTTCAAGACTGTCTGTTGCCGGCCTAACATTCGTTTCTATTTTTTTTTAAATTTTCTGGAGATGGCTATATGCATAGATTTAGAATTATTAAACTAGATTGTTTAGTTAGGTCAAAAAGTGTGTCCACATGAGAGGTAATTGTTTGGGCTGGTGTCCCTCTCGCACTTGTTGACAATGTCAACATTATTCAGTGACGTCATCACTGTCGTAAATTGGGGATACCAGTCAATTTTCAAAGTTACTACTAAATCTACTAACACCCAATTGAAATTATTTTTTAATTATACAAATCTTTGATTTACTGGCATCAAAATAATTACATTATAATTATTTTCAAATTTTTTGAAATATATAGAAACCCTAGTTTGAATATAACATTAAAATAAAATAAGAAGTTATAAAGTCAGGTAATATACAGATAAAAATACTACTAATATGGGAACCTCATTAACATTGGCAACACGTGCGAGAGGGACACCAGCCCAAACAATGCCCTCTCATGTGGACCGTTTTCGCTAGTCTGATACGATCGACTTTCTGTTTCAGTAATAAGGTTTTATGTCGTATGGCAAAAAATGTGATTGAGCTGTCCCGTGTAAAGGTCTTTGGCTATATGTTATGTATATATGATTCTATTTGAGTCTTAAAGTTTATAGAGTCCATAACATTTTGAACGGACCCCATAATGTTGCCAGTCAAAAAAAGATTGGTAAATAAAACTATCTTATCTATGCTAACGTCATTTGTCATTTGTCTTTTCATGGTGTTTTTATCTGAAATTAAACAATATTTATTGAGGTTTTAAAATAATTAGTAGATACGGTGCCAGTGTTTTTGTTATATTATTGTAACTTATGATTGGTATTAAACTAAAATATTAGTTGTCATAATGTTTGGTGAAAAGGTTTTGGAACTTATAAAAGAAGCAGAAAGAAATCCTGAAACTATTGATCAATTCAATGTACGTAAGATGTTTTATTTCCTTTAAAATTATGAAACTAAGCAATAAAGATAAACCGAAGTGTTATACTTACCATATATTACATTTGCAGGATGAAAAAATACGACAGATCTTGGAAGAAATGCAGTCCCTATTTCAAATGAATATGAATGATGCGTAAGTGTTATAATTATTACATAGATTGAACATATAATTTACTTTGAAATATATTTTTAAGCATATAAAGTTTCATTTCAGAAATGCCACGTCAGAGAACAAATCTCTGTGGACAACAGTGCAAGTACGCCACTCAGCTTTAGAACGTAACAAACGCTGCCTGCTAGCATATTTGTATAGTAGAATGAACAAGATCAAGACTCTGCGATGGGAATTCGGCTCTGTTTTGCCTCCAGATGTAAGAGAATTACTCTCTGATGATGAATATGACTGGTTCTCAAAATACTCCACAAATCTAGCATCATACATGAGATCTCTAGGAGAGGACATTGGCTACAGCGGAATCGACTTGACAGAAAACCTTAAACCCCCCAAGTCACTGTACATTGAAGTGTTGTGTATGGCTGATTATGGAAAGTTAGAGCTTGAAGATGGTGATGTGATAACTTTGAAGAAAAATAGTAGACATTTTTTGCCTACATCTGAGTGCCAAACATTAATAAGACAGGGAATTTTAAAACAAATATTATAATTTTGATATTATCTTCAAACTTAGAGTTTATGAATAATTCAATGGCTGCCCATATTTAAGTAATAAACATTTGCTGAAGTTTGTTATTCATTAATCTTTTTTTTGTCGTAAAAGATATCACCTTCTTTTCTTACATATAAGTCAATTGAGAACATATAAGTTAATTTGACTTTATTCAAGGTTAAATTACTTTACCCACTAGTGGATAAAATGCGTTTTTACCCACTGGTATTAAAGGACAAAACATGTGTTTCTGAGCTAGTGAGGGGAAAAACCTTTACTACGTATATGCTGATGTGCACTGATCTTTGCAAAGTGTTAAGTGTCATCATAATACTTATTATTGTGAGTTTAGTCACTAGTGTATGTTATGTACATATTAGGTTGTACTGTTCCTGGAATAAGTATCGGTTTCCACGGCCGTGGGATTTTGTCTGTTTTTAGACATTTTACAATTTTTTTTTTGAGCAATTTTGCAATTAATTGGTATTCACCGCCAATAATGTTTTCTTGGAATTGGAACCCTTTGAAGGAAAACATTGAGGAAACCCGATTGATCCACTTAATGCCAATGTGACCTACTTTTGGGTTGGAAGGTCAGGTGGCAGTCCTCATTATGCGTTTCGAGTTACGACCAAAGATGTTTTGAAGGATGGTCTTTTAACCGCTTATAATTTTTCACCGAGCCCTACTCGTGTCGACGCCGCGCGCCGGTACTCCGGTAGTACGAGGTTATACGGAGATTTGTGTTCACCAGTCTTCGGCAAAATTAGTAGGATATTGTTTGTCTTATAATACTCGTAGGGTGTACTGGGGAAATTTCGAAGCACAGAAATGCTCGGGTAATTTCGAAAGGGGAATCTGGATGTGATGGAAATAATGGTGACTTTTATGTGACTGTCCACTTTCGAAATTACTACGGCGGCTAAATGGTTAAAGAAGAATAGCTTCACTGCAAACTAACCAGGGAAAACAAATTAAGTAATTCTATTGGTTTTCCGAACGTTAATAGCGATTCCATTTCAGCTTGGGCAATAATGTTGGCTAGCCTTCTGATGACTTGTGTCCTAATCATAAAATTTACACAAACCCCAATTAGTTGTAGCCTAGCTAATAGATAGCGATTACGATAACGATTAACCGGTAGGTCATGTCTGATAAGTACTTAGGTAGGGTCTTACTCTTTCTCTATATTAAGTACCTATCTCCGAAATCCTGTGGTGTGCGCATGTGTCATAACCCGAAAGGCGCTTGGCGCGCAGCCAACGGCTCGACATTGACATGTGGTCGGTGGACTTTCCAACATTACTGTACAGATGTTACAAACATGCCTATCAGGGCCTTTTGGGCAGGGTGAGCCATCACACTTCCGCGCAGGTAACCTGTTCGTACTGATTATGAACGTTTTTGCTACATTAATAATGCCCGGGTTGGAAAAATGATCTGTCAGCTTACTTATGTGTTATCCATTTAAAAACGCCGCCACACAAAATTTGAGTTTTTTTTTAAACTGAATGAATGTATAGGTACTTATTACTTAACCTACTTAAATCGAGGCATTCTTAAGTTTAGACAATGGGAGAATACGCGGGTTATAGGGTTATCGGGGAAATGTACAATAATAATTAATAATATGTCGATATTGTCGGTTGTAATCGGGATCGCGTAGTTGTGATATCAGTGCGGATTGAAATAGCTATAATCGTCAACAATACCAAATATATTCTCCATTTAGGTCTTGTTCCTGAAAACACGTGCTGCTGTACTGTAGGTATGCGTAGGCATAATACTCGTGTGCAGTGTGTACGCATATAATATTATGTGTGTATACGGATTGGCATACCATGAGAGTCCGACATTGACTTGTGGTTGGCTCAGAGGTGGTCGGTTACCACATTAGTTATTGTAAAAACATTTGCAACTTTAGTTTATTGTAGGTAATGCCAGTGGCCGATTGTAAGATCTGGCAGATCGTAAAGATCCTGTGTAATGTTTTGACGGTAGTCACGCTAAACCGCTAAATCCGATAGGCCGGATAATGTGCCTGTTGTTATAACGATTGGCCACTTATCTAATCGTCCATGCTAGTTTCCCTACTCTGCAAAGTAGTTAGCACTAATTACTCAGAATTCAGAAGTCTAAACTCACCTATACAAGGTGAGTTTAGAAATATTACCTAATTACCTACCTACTTCTTTTCTTCAATAAGTCTGCTGTTGCTTTCCCCAACTTCAATAACAAAATGAAAATATATGATCTCATTGAATGGCACTAAAAGCATGCGGAATTCAGGATACTTATATTATAATTAATTTCAAATAAAATAATAAATACTTATACCTAGTAGGTACCTAATCGTAAGTTTTCTTATCTTCAGTTGGTTTCACAGTCAAACAGTATGTTTATTTCGTAAAACAAACCTATTCAAATGTCAGTGATATCATTGGGTTTTGCCGCTTCAGTTACAGAAATAACGAAATAGGTAAGTATTATAATATAAAGGTAAAATAACGTACACGCGTGATCGATGCTGATCGATCTCTACATATATACTCATGTTCGTTATTACTATTACTTATAAGGAAAGTAAAACACAAAAAAATACTTCTAAAAATAGGAACAGAATATGTTGATCGGGAATTAGATTTTATCAGAAAAATTCATACGATTGTTCGTGTAGGTGAGCATTTTCATAATTTGGGTCCCCCCAATTAGCATAAGTCGATAACAAAAATTAACTCGCTGTCAGTTTTGTGACAAAATGTGTCTAAAAATTTACTTTTTTCACATTCTCAATGTACATTATCGCTTAAAAAGTTATGTAACTAACACAAAATCAATATTTTTATTGAAATTTCATGCTTAATTATCGTCACAAAACAACAACAGCGAGTTAATTTTTGTTAACAACACGCTAATTGTGGGGTCCCAAATTCTGAAAATGCCCAGGTAAGTACCTAATGTCTCAACGCATTGAGTAGGCGGTTTCTATTTTTCTATGTACCTATCACGTGCAATAAATTTTAAACAATGTCTGTAAAAATCGATGGTGGAAGTGGTGAATTTTAAGTGACAGTGGGGTTGGATGTACCGGGGGCAAGTTGTTTCATTACGTTCAAACTCATAAAAAAAAATAACGTGATACTAAATTATATTAACCAAAATAATCAGTCTTCAAACTCTTCAATTTGCACTGCAATCCTTAGTAGTTATTCACACTGCTTTCATACGCAGTTCTTAGCCCTGTGATCCTTTTTCTCCGGTTCTAAATTATAGGTTAAAGTTGACCCACGCGCCCTGTAAAATAATCAGTCTTCAAACTCTTCAATTTGCACTGCAATCCTTAGTAGTTATTCACACTGCTTTCATACGCAGTTCTTAGCCCCGTTCTCCTCTTTTACATTTTTACAGAACAGCTACAAACTTCGACGTTTTACGTCCAAGTTTGCACATAATACATGTTCCTTAAGACAACAATGTCGTACTCTTGTATAAACCTCGGACTATCTTGTCAACTATTGAAAATGTAATGTATGTCCCCCAAATAGCAACTAATTTGTTGTCTGTACGTAAGTTAGTATCCAAGAAGGGCCACATAGTTCTATTTTCAAATGACAAGTGTTATATTTTTAACAAATTGCAGCAATGTTTAGCCACTGCTTCTGGTAGTAAAGGTATTTATGTGTTAGATTGTGTAAGTAACTTCAATCCACAGAACAAGAATACCCCAGCATGTGTGCAGAGCCACCACACCCCTACAAGCAAGGAGTACACTTCTTGTGCTGCCGTGGATGCTACGAGGAGCATGATTGATAGCTTTCATAATCCCCTCGGATGTGCCTGCACATCTGGCATGAGACGGTTGTCACATTTAAGCCAAAGCAGGTATGTGTGAACTTCTTAATATGTCCTATGGCTTAAATGCTTCTGTTAAAGATTGTGAGCTAAAGGATTGTGAGACTTGTATTAAGGGGAAGCAAAAGGTTAAAAGTTTTCCTAAAGGTAAAGCTAGAGGGCACAAAAATTGCTTGCATTAGTTCATTCTGACGTCTGTGGTCCTATGGGAGGAGTCAACTTGGGGGGTTCACGTTACATTAGTGACTTTTACAGATGATTTCAGTCGAAAAACATATGGCTATTTATTAAAATATAAAAGTGAAGTTATGAGCAAATTTATTGAATTTAAAAATTTAGTAGAACGACAGACAGGCCATAAGATCTTATGTTTGAGATCTGACGGAGGAGGTGAATATTGTAATAGTAGGTTTGACAAGTATTTAGCTGATTGTGGGATTGTTCATCAAACAACTATACCTTACAGCCCTAGCCAAAAATGGCGTCTCGGAGCGTCTGAATTTAACCTTGGTCACCAAGGCACGGTGCATGCTGATAGATTCTGGCTTAGGCATGCGGTATTGGGGTGAGGCTGTCATGACAGCGATATATATTAAAAATAGGTCACCCACTGCCGCTGTGCCTGGTGCCACTCCAGAGGAACTATGGTCAGGATCCAAAGTGGACCTGAGCCACCTAAAGGTATTTGGATGCAAAGCCTTCTGCCATATACCTGATTGTAAACGTTCCAAGTTCAGTGAAAAGTCCAAAGAATGTATCTTTGTGGGCTATTGTGAGGAATCTAAAGGGTATAGATTAATTGATCCCAAAAATCCTACTAAAGTCATTAAGGCGAGATTGTACATTTTATTGAAACTGTGATGAATGATTCTAATATGAATAATAATATTCTAAATAATGATGTTTCAATGAATAATAATATTTTAAATAATCATATTATTTTAATTAATGACAATGTTTTAAATAATGAGATCTCCCAGAATGATAACAATTTTAATAAAGAAATAGTGCACAATAACAATGATATTGTACCCTATGACTCATCCAAACATTATAATGTTTCAGAAACTTCAGTGTCGGAGCCCTGCGCTGGTGATGAGGCAATGCAGAGCCAGCTTCATCTAGCGATGGTGGGGAGCAGCGTGTGGCGCAGTCGCCAACAGAAGGCGGTGCTGAGAGTTCAGAGTGGACCATGAGCCCACCTGACCACCAGTTCCTGTCGTGCAGTGATGGTGAGGAATCTGAGGAGCAGTCGCCAGCATCTGAGCATGATGTCATCGCTCAGCCAAGCACGGGACGCCCATCAGAAGTACACGGGGTATCATGCCCAACAGGTATGGTGATTATGATTTATCCCTTATGGCTCATATTGAATCTGAGCCCCTTTTCTATCATGAAGCAATGGCATCTGATAACTGTGATAATTGGAAAGCTGCAATGCAAAAAGAATATAATGCTCTTGTTAACAACAATGTTTGGCGGCTAGTAGACCGACCAAAACACACAAACATTGTAAAGTGTAAAATGGGTATATAAAGTCAAAGTGAAGCTTCTCCGAAAAGACAAATATAAAGCTCGGTTAGTTGCTCTCGTGGTTTTTCTCAAAGAAAAGGCGAAGACTACAATGATGTTTTTGCTCCCGTCGTGAGACATTCTACAATGAGAATTTTATTCTCATTGGCGAATGATCTTGATATGGACATAAAGCACATTGACGTGGCTAATGCATTTCTTAATAGTGAACTCGATGAGACAATTTATATGGAGCAACCCGAAGGTTTCATTTCTGACCCAAATAAAGTTTGTTTATTGAACAAAAGCCTGTATGGCTTAAAGCAAGCCAGTAGAATGTGGAATTTGTGTGTTAATAAATTATTAGTTGATAATGGCTACGTGCAAAGCAAATGTGAGCCTTGTGTGTATGTAAAAAGGTCCAATAATAAATTATCGATAATAGCTAAATTATATTAACCGTTCTCCTCTTTTACATTTTTACAGAACAGCTACAAACTTCGACGTTTTACGTCCAAGTTTGCACATAATACATGTTCCTTAAGACAACAATGTCGTACTCTTGTATAAACCTCGGACTATCTTGTCAACTTCCGGCACTGCCCCAGGCCCCCTGTGAGAGACTAGCTTTCGTAGTCGGGGATGCTCATATAACAATCAAACACGAGTTACAAGGGATCAAAGGCATTGATAGTATGAAGACAATTATTTGGCACTGTGGCACAAGGTAAACTCACACTGCCCTGTGTGATAGGGTAAGGTAAGATTCAAGTCGTATGTGTGGGCAAATGTCGGTCAAGAAAATTATGAAAATAAGTACCTAGGATAGTAATACTATATTAGTAAGTATAGGTACTCTCGTACCTTATGGGGCAGGAATCAAATATAATACACAATTAAAGTGTAGGTATCTCGGACAAGAATAGCATCCGCTCCCTTTTGCATTTCATTTCATTAAATCGAAATCATCATCAAAGTTGTCTACGTGCGTCGGCTCCCAGCACGCCTCCCTAAAGTTCGTGATGGGGAAGACATAAAAAGTGTAGGTAGGTACCTGTGGATACTTTATTTAGACTACGTGATCGATTGTACCTTTCACAGGGGGTGAGTTGTAGGTTGTATAACTGTAACAGTGATACGTCTGTTTTCATCAATGAAGTGTCTACAGACAGAGTCTACAGACTACCGCACCACACTGATCAAATTCATAAGTAGCTGAAACACGTTACTACAATAAAATTCAACGGTAACTTTCATTTCAACAGACCCATTTGAATAACAAATAACCAGACGGTGCTACTTTATTATTAGTAGGTAGCTCGAAAGTTATCCAGACTCGTCCCCGGTCAGCGTTTTACCTAATAAGATACTGCAACTTGCGCTATAACTTAATTTTATGTGACATTAACGTGTTTTGCTGATAAATCGACAGAGTTCGCCGCCGTTTCATGCTTAGCTCGGGTGTCGTTCTAATACCTAGTACAGGCGAGGCGAAATGTTGAGGTTGGGAATCTGGGATCGTGTAAATCCATTGTAATGCGTTAGTGGAGCGCAATGATGATGGCGGTGCGCCGGACGGAGCAGAATGCGCGCGGATTGCGAGCGTATTCAGCGCGCATTCTGCACATGGTAACTTCTAAGCCTATATTTTGCAGATTGTAAACTTCTAATAAGCATCGAATGACACATAAGAAATGAAAACAACAATTTGGGATAAAACAATTAGCGAAATGGTTAGCATTTAATTCATATTCAGACAAGTCCGCTCACAACGCGCATTGTGTTATGTGTGACCGCGTGAGCGTATTCAGAACGCCCTATGTTTGGCGCAAGGGCAGTCCAGCTTTGTAGTCAGGTGTGGTCACTTGGTCAAATTCTAAGGGGCTGAGTTAACCTGTCCCAGGGGATCCACACAGTCAATTTATAAGTGCTGCTCTGACCCCGGGAGGAGATCATGGCCCCCCTCCCCTGGATCTGAGCGTGATTCTAAGACCATTTCCCTCTTTAAATTTTGGAATGAGAAATATTTATGGTGAATTTTGGTTATCGGTGGTGTTCGATGTTCGTTGTGTTTCGCAACAGTGTTGGTTCTCCAGCAAAGTAACGGTGTTTTAAGACTCATCGGTAACTATGAACACGTTGAAAAATCTAATTACGATTTGCGATTAATATACGGAGACACGTAGAACATGCGTAGAAGTAGTTACAGTAGTTAGCCTAGCAATTCAGATGATGTTGTTGCGAATGCCTGGTCCTACGACATAAGTGTAGTAAGCATTATTTAATTAGGTACCAACATTCAAACCGACTAAAGCATATTGAACCTTAATAAAACCGATTTGAAAAAACAGATTTGCCTTTACAGATACTTACTTCACTAGGTACTTATATTTTGCATAAACATGAGAGCTTGACAGAAATTTCAGACTTTAAGACTCAGATGATTTAAAACTGGCACAGGATCGGTTAGGCCGCGCCCGCGCCGCCAATGGGAATAAATGAAAATTGTTAAATTCCGTCGGATCAACTTTGTCGCCCGATTTAAGGGGTGTTCTGCATATTATTAATGGCTTGTTGCACCACTTGCACCTGCAAATGGCTGAGCGGTAACTTGATTTATAAGAGTTTTGCTTTATTTTTCAGCTTGTTCGCTTGCAGTTTCCCCAAAGTTTTACTTTCCGTGTTATTCGAGTTATTGTTACAAATTGCTTGAACAATCTTGCAACTTTGTTTCGTTGAGTAAATCTACAGCTTTTATTGTTTCATTAGACTTTTATTTTTTATAATATCACCTCGAGCTACATAAGTACCGACTGGAAGGTACCTACGTTTCGCTGAAAAAATATGTGGCTAATTTTTTAGCTGATCTGCTGATCTAATAATTCAAATAAAAATTATTGCTAAAGGGTTTCAGCGAAAATTTAGTTAAACAGGTATCGCAACATTTTTTACGAACACAATCTTGGTGTCTAAAATGTTCAATTTAAAATGCAACTGATCACGTGAAGGCATCATAAATCATCTTGATAAACCATGATAGTTACAATCTGGATAAACCCAATTATTTTTCACAATTGCGTCGCTGCTCTTGTAACTAAAAGCTGAAGTGAAGTAGCGAACGTGGGTTTTCCAATGATAATAAACGTTGAACAGGTGCGTCTGATGCTTATTAATAGCGACATAGACAAATTCTAAGTGCGTTTTCACATTATCCGATCCGATATCGGATATAGGACCGACATCCTATATATCAAAGGCACCATCTTTGATTTTTGCTTCTGACATCCTTCCTACATCTGATATGGGATCCGATAGGTAATACAAACGCTCAAGTCTACAGGCATGAATACCTTGCGGGTTACTGTGTTCATAACCTAGGTACATAATAACCCAGTTTTCAAAGTTCCTGATTGTTCTGTCAGGGAATACCGGGTAATGATAATTTGGTCGAATCTATCAGTAGGTATTATTTGTCAATACAAGGTTGATAGTCATACTTGTTATGGAGAATTTTTGGCCAAAAGCTGCACTTTTGGATGGAAGCAAGCCGCTTTGCATGGTGATAGTAGACATCATAGTAAACGATTTTTTTCGAGGATATCGAAATTTCATCCCTTAGGAAGCCGAGCGTAGCGAGGTGTTTTATGAAAATAAAAAAAAATCTATCTTTTTATTGTATCGTCCGATTTTGATAAAACGTATCTCAAATGAAAGGTATTGATTTGTGTAATTTAAAAAAAAATACAAAGAAAAAAAAATTGAAAGAAAAGTAAGAAAAAAATAAAAAAAGTAAATTTACGTCTCGCACTGAATAACTTCAAAGAATGACGGACAAAATGTACAATGTCGATATACGAGTTTTTTTTAATCGAAGACAGATAAATTTTTAGTTGAAAACTGAAGACCGCATCGAAATCAGATTAGCATTTTTTAAGATACAAGTTGCCAAAGTTGGGAAAGATCGCTTTATACTCGTATGGCCACTTTGAAATTCCTTTGCCAGAAAGTCAGAAATAATATGTTTTTCTGACACAGAAAAATACATAGTAACAGTACACATCAAAATAAAATTAAAAATTCCGAGGATATTATAATTTCATCCCTTAGAACGACGAGCGTAGCGAGGTCGGTTACGAAAACCGAAAAAAAAATCTTATTTTTTTGTACGTAGTCCGATTTTGACAAAACATGTTTCATTTGAAAGGTATTGCTTTATGTAACTTAAAAAAAAATATTGAAAAAAATTGGAAAAAATGTAAGATTAAAAAAAAAAACCTTAATTTTCGTATCACTCTGAATAACCGCAAAAAACGGTAGACACGGTGTATAATTTCGATATATGATTTTTTTAAATTAAAGACAAATAAATGCATGATTATAAACTAAAAACCGAATCGAAATCGAATCAGTAGTTTTTAAGATGCAAGTTGTCAAAGTTGGCTTAGTTTGTTTATATGGTCGCTTATAAATTCCTTAGGCAGAAAGTCAGAAACATTATATTTTTCTTACAGTTAAAAGTATGCATAGGTAATAGACATCATTATAAACATTTTTTTACAAGGATATAAAAATTTCATTCCTTAGAAACCCTTTGAAAGACGATCCAATAAAAAAAAACTGCCTTTTTTTTTGTTTTTCGTAACAGACATCGCTACGCTCGGCTTTCCAAGGGATAATTTTTTTATATCCTCGTAAAAAATTGTTTATTATGATGTCTATTACCTATGCATACTTTTAACTGTAAGAAAAATATAATGTTTTAGACTTTCTGCCTAAGGAATTTATAAGCGACCATATAAACAAACTAAGCCAACTTTGACAACTTGCATCTTAAAAACTACTGATTCGATTTCGATTCGGTTTTTAGTTTATAATCATGCATTTATTTGTCTTTAATTTAAAAAAATCATATATCGAAATTATACACCGTGTCTACCGTTTTTTGCGGTTATTCAGAGTGATACGAAAATTAAGGTTTTTTTTTTTAATCTTACATTTTTTTTCCAATTTTTTTCAATATTTTTTTTTAAGTTACATAAAGCAATACCTTTCAAATGAAACATGTTTTGTCAAAATCGGACGACGTACAAAAAAATAAGATTTTTTTTTCGGTTTTCGTAACCGACCTCGCTACGCTCGTCGTTCTAAGGGATGAAATTATAATATCCTCGGAATTTTTAATTTTATTTTGATGTGTACTGTTACTGTGTATTTTTCTGTGTCAGAAAAACATATTATTTCTGACTTTCTGGCAAAGGAATTTCAAAGTGGCCATATAAAGCGATCTTTCCCAACTTTGGCAACTTGTATCTTAAAAAATGCTAATCCGATTTCAATGCGGTCTTCAGTTTTCAACTACAAATTTATCTGTCTTCGATTAAAAAAAACTCGTATATCGACATTGTACATTTTGTCTGTCGTTCTTTGAAGTTATTCAGTGCGAGACGTAAATTTCCTTATATTAATTTTTTTCTTACTTTTCTTTCAAAATTTTTTTCTTTGTATTTTTTTTTAATTACACAAATTAACACCTTTCATTTGAGATACGTTTTGTCAAAATCGGACTACACAATAAAAAGATAGAATTTTTTTAATTTTCATAAAACACCTCGCTACGCTCGGCTTCCTAAGGGATGAAATTTCGATATCCTCGGAAAAAATCGTTTACTATGATGTCTACTATCACCATGCAAAGCGGCTTGCTTCCATCCAAAAGTGCAGCTTTTTTTTCATAACTAGTATGACTATGAATGATAACCCAACTTTGACCCGTGGAGTTTTTAAGTAGAATTTAATTTATTTTTCCTCCAATATTGTATTACACCAATTCCAAAACAATTTTGAACTGGGGTAATCCAATATTTGAGAATTGTTTATAACAAAAGCATAATAATAATTTATCCTTTATGAATTTTAATAAATACTTACTCGTATCTGTGAACTGAAATAAAAAAAATCCCTATAGCATATGCCTCCTTTAAAATTCATAGGTATTAATAGTTATTTGTAATACAAGGGGGCAAAGTTGTATTTTAACGCCGAGTGTGGAATTGAAAAACGAGCAAGTGAAAGGATGCTATCGTTGAACCACGAGCGAAGCGAGTGGTTCGAGAATAGAATCCTGAACTTGCGAGTTTTTTAACACACGAGAAGTAAAATACATTTGCACCCGAGTGTAACACAAAACTTTTCCCCTCAATATAGCGAGGAAACTACAACGCAAAAAATGAGTTTGTCACAGCTTCCAGTAGTTCCACAGGTGGTAAATCATCTTTATTAGAATTAAAAGGGATTTAATTAATTAAAATTTAGAATTAAAAGGGATTGAAGTAATAAAAATTTAGAATTAAAAGGGATTAAAAGGGATTTTCCCCTCACTAGCTCGGAAACACGTGTTTTGTCCTTTAATACCAGCTGGTAAAAACGCATTTTATCCACTAGTGGGTAAAGTAATTTGACCTTGAATAAAGTCAAATTAACTGCTTTAAAATTGATAAAAGTAGGTAGTGAGGGGTAAAATAACTATTACAGTTCTCTCGAGTGCTCTGCCTGCAACGTGATACTTTTTTTATTTTATTTATTTGTAATAACACTAATGTAAGGTTTCATTCATTTTAACGTTACATTTATTACTATTTTTATAGATTGAAGCATTTTTGCTGCGGGCAATACTGATGATATTTTTATTGAAGGTAGTTTGAGATATTTAAGAAAAAAATATATAAAGCGGGTAGAAGGTGGTCGGTTGGTTCGGGGAAGATAGGTGTGTTGTAAGAGGACAAGGAATAAGTAAAATAAATGTTAATTGGAAATTATCAGTACACTTGTGTTTAATTGAGGAGTTTGCTAACAAGTCAGAAGTGGGATAACCAACGCTGACGAACGTAAGTACACCTGACACTTAAATAGTAGAAAAAAAAATTTAGATTATGAGTATAGATAGAACGGAATAATATTGCCGATTATCATATGAAATAAACACTAGGAGTACAAAAGCATAATACATTGGTTGTAAGGTTACGGAAAGGTCAAAACGATTTAAAATAAATCATTTAACCGATGGTACAGCTAAATTATAAAACGTACAATAAAATTGCAAGTTAAGTAAATAGTTTACTTATTCAGGCTAATTAGGCCAACAGAACCAAGAGTACTGTGGCACATTCCGTGCCAGTATATAAATGTAATTGTAAAGTTCGGAATTTCTGATCGAACTGGATTCATGGTACTTGAACGGTTCCCAATACACTTGTTATTTTATTTCTTGTCTAGTTATGGGTATTGTAGAATATCAACAAATTGGTTTGTTGATCTACTCATGAGCATAACTACTACGGTCTACGAATAATCCTTTAAGTAGAAGCTTGATTTATTATATCACTTATGTAGTAAAGGCACAGAACAGAACATATAATAGTACAAGGTAAAGGTTTAATAAATTCTAAAATAATCGTGTTATTAATAATAAAAAGTTACAGTTTTAATGGTTGCAGACTTTACTAGTGTTTACTTCCTGTAATGGGTATCTATATCGTAATTGGAGTAGGCTGTTGACAAAATATTCTATTTATTTAAAAGCATGGCTAATGCTTTAATGTTTCCAAGTTCCAGAGAATGGGGGATGCAGCTGACAATGACCGCAATGGAGGCAATCGCAGACTATTGACTCCATTGCGGCATGAGCACAATGAGGCGCGAGACAGACGCTCCCGAAGCCGAACGCGCTCGGACGGGCGCAGTCGCGCGAGCAGGCGCAGCCGCAGTTCTTGTCGCCGTCGCTTACAAGATCGGGAGCGAGAACTGGACATCGAACGCGAACGAGTACGCCGGTTGGAACGAGACTTGCTACAAGAGCGTGATGAAGATCAGAGGAGACGTAGCGGACACATCAGCCAGCGCTCAAGCTTCGGGAGAAGCTTACAGAGCCAGCCTTGCAGCCACGAGCCAGCCGAGCGCCGTAGCCGACTTCCTAGCAGCGGCAGGGTCGAGCGGCGCAGAAACGAGCGTCCGAGTCGCGTCAGCGAGCCCAGCCGCGATCGGCGCATGCCTCAGCAACCGGAGGCGTACCGACAGCGGGACCGTCACCCGAGCAGGGAGCGTCGAGAGACAAGGTCACGTAGTCCTGTATTTTCTAGTAAAGATATCCTAGGTATTCTTCAGTCATTGAAGGGTGGTCAATCGTCGCAGGCTGTAAACCAG
This sequence comes from Leguminivora glycinivorella, assembly GCF_023078275.1. Lineage (NCBI taxonomy): Eukaryota > Metazoa > Arthropoda > Insecta > Lepidoptera > Tortricidae > Leguminivora > Leguminivora glycinivorella. The sequence continues at coordinate 29,287,246 of NC_062971.1, forward strand.
AGTACACAAATGAACATTAAAGGTTTCGATTATAAAAATATTGTACCCGAATTCGATCCTTCTGCTAAAAGTCAACGTATCGACGTGTGGCTCCGAAAAGTTAACGAATGTGCCTCTGTTTACAGCTGGGACGAAAAAACCACAATTCATTTTGCTATGCAAAAACTTCGGGGACTAGCCAAGACCTGGTATGAGAGTCAGAGCTCTATTTTGTTCACTTGGCCAGAGTGGCAAGGAAAACTTACCGCCGCGTTTCCTTGCGACCAGAACTATGGTCAGTCCCTGGAGGAGATGCTTAGACGACGTAGTCGATTTAACGAAGCAATCGAGATATACTTTTATGAAAAACTTGCTTTGTTAAATAATTGCGATATAAAAGGGAAACGGGCGGTTGAGTGCATTATTCACGGGATCACAGATAAAACCACTAAATCTAGTGCTTTGGCGCTTAGGTGTACTGAACCGGAGGCACTATTACAATTTCTAATGAGCAATAAAGAACCACATGTGCCTCAATATGCACCATTCAAAAATAAAACTGCTAATGGTGCTTCTGGCTCAGTTGATAACAACAAAACCGCCGTCACATCCACACCTAGCACGAGCAGTAACGACATTTATTGCTTTAATTGTAAGGAGAAGGGGCACCCATACTTACAATGCTCAAAACCCTTGCTGAAATGTAACCGCTGTAGCAAAATAGGACATTTAGTCGATAATTGTTTCCTGAAAGAAAAATCTGCAAGTTCTGACACCACGAAGACTGTAGGTACTGCGAATATCAAATAAAAATCAAAACGAAGAATACTTACCTTAAACTTATATTTAATTTTTGTAAAGTACATGCCTAATTGTTCATGGACGGCTTGCCAATGGACGCATTTGTGGATTTTGGCAGTGAGGTGACAGTATTAAAATAATCTATTCTCCCGCTGTTGAATGTTAATCCATAGATGGGTAGGTTTTAAGAATGGTTTGGTAGAATCATTAGCCCTTGGAGTGTCAACAAATATCTTTGTTCGTCACTATGATATCTTAAGTGTCATGATTATACCTTTAACATGCCTGTGTTTGTCCAGTAATTTCCCGCGGAGAAAGAATAAATTAACTAATAGTATAGTAATGCCTCGATCTGAGACACTGTCATCAAATGATTCAATGACTAATCCGATAGACGTTAGCGAGATGGTAGTTGGCATTCCAAGAATTGTTCAATAGAATATGTTTAGAGCTGGAGCTAAAATGTCTCACGTAGACCTGCTTTCAAGAAATCCCGTCATTGACAATGAGATGTATAAAGCTATACCCAGCGGTTATCGCCATAAGTTTCATTTTTATTTTTTGTTTACAATAATGTTGTATTATAATTAATAAGAAATATGTAATAACAAATTATATTTAAAACAAAAAATCTTACGAACTAAAATCATGCTTGTGATTTAAATAAACTTATCTATGATTGGACATGTCAGCAAATAAATAGACCTTCATTCATAAAACAACACATAACAAGTAAAAAAAAAAAAAAACAAATGTCAAATATAAAATATTAACAAAAATAATAACTATATCCTGCTGTAGCTGTGGTGAGGATTGGTTGGTGACATATTTTAGTTATACCTGATTATTTTACTGAATTCATTTTTAATCCGGTCACAAGTGTCGCAACACAAAGACACAAAAATGTGGTCAAAGTTTTGGATACAATATTCCATACATTTAGTGCGACATGACCTCGATCTAAATACTATTTTCTAGATGCACGCCAAATGCCTAATCCATTTAAACTATGACTAAACGATAAATATATAAGATTGTCCCGTTTTACTGTCGAAAAAAAAAGAGAGGGTCCGCGATTGTGTATGAGTTGTATGACTGTCTTTTATTTAATGATTATTTAGCTATACCCAATCTAAGCTTTAAAACAAAAACAAAAACGAAATTACATCCTTAGTTGGTGTGTGGCATTTATAAAGATATTTAAACGGATACAGTAAGTAGGAAATGTCAAATAGATATGAGCGTTAATTACACTAAGCAATTCAAATCAATGATTGCTTAAATCACATAATTTAAATGAATGTTTATTGTTTCAAGTGTAATCGTAAAAGAAAGTTTCCTTTCGAGCCATTATATGAATTATCAAAAACGCTTTCGGGCGTTAGTTCAAATTTTGACCACCTAAGATCATATCAGACTAAGCAGAAGCAAAGTTATGAAAAAAATAGGCGCAAAACCACTGTAGCCACTGTCAGAATGCGGCCGCGAATTATGTGGAGTTAAAATGAGGATCATGATGTCGTTAAATGATCTTGATTGTAATGAAGACGCGAATGAAATGTCTGACTAAAATAAATATACATGTTATACAATTATGTACTTAAAGGTTTCTCTATTGTTTCAGGTCAAGGGCGAGAACTGAATGGTTTGCTCCTTGACAATAAAAATGCGAGAATTGATTGGTTCGCTAAATTGATATGGCCAGAGGGTACCTTGAGAATTGATTGGTTCAAGGAGTACCTGATGGTAGTACCTCGAGAATTGATTGGTTCGAGGTTTAGTTTTAGTCCCTCGAGAATTGATTGGTTCGAGGTTTAGTTTAAGTCCCTCGAGAATTGATTGGTTCGAGGTTTAGTTTTAGTCCCTCGAGAATTGATTGGTTCGAGGTTTAGTTTAAGTCCCTCGAGAATTGATTGGTTCGAGGTTTAGTTTAAGTCCCTCGAGAATTGATTGGTTCGAGGTTTAGTTTAAGTCCCTCGAGAATTGATTGGTTCGAGGTTTAGTTTTAGTCCCTCGAGAATTGATTGGTTCGAGGTTTAGTTTTAGTCCCTCGAGAATTGATTGGTTCGAGGTTTAGTTTTAGTCCCTCGAGAATTGATTGGTTCGAGGTTTAGTTTTAGTTCCTCGAGAATTGATTGGTTCGAGGTTTAGTTTTAGTCCCTCGAGAATTGATTGGTTCAGTTTTAGTCCCTCAAGAATTGATTGAGTCTAGGATTAATTTCAGTCCCTCGAGATTATAATAAAGTGTTTAAATTTGTTAAAATATTCTGAATCAAGATTTTAATTGACGTTTTCGGAGTAAGTTCGTGGTTTAATAAAACATGTCAAGGTTAAATGCATCGATTACCTACTTTGAACTTGGTTGTCACTTGTCAGAGAAGAAATTGTTAATATGTTTTAAATTTTGTCAATCTCTTTGTTTGTAAAAGGACACAAGAATATTAGATTGTGTATATCATTCTGTAAATGTGCCGAATCGATGCTATAAAATATTGTTTTGTAACACTGAACTAACTGACCGAATGTAAGGTTCCACCAGGTGCGTGTATGGGGACATACACGATGCCAGGATGGTCGAATGTAAGGTTTCATTCATTTTAACGTTACATTTATTACTATTTTTATAGATTGAAGCATTTTTGCTGCGGGCAATACTGATGATATTTTTATTGAAGGTAGTTTGAGATATTTAAGAAAAAAATATATAAAGCGGGTAGAAGGTGGTCGGTTGGTTCGGGGAAGATAGGTGTGTTGTAAGAGGACAAGGAATAAGTAAAATAAATGTTAATTGGAAATTATCAGTACACCTGTGTTTAATTGAGGAGTTTGCTAACACTATAAAGATGCTTACTGCTACAATTTCGCCAAACCAAAGTTTAACAGCGAGGTTATGCACTCTTATATTAAGTACTTGTAACTATTAAGTACTTCGAAGCCTATTATAACGAACGTAATGACATCAATTCATACCATGTTTGAGAAAGGTATAGGTAATAATTCTCAGAAGGAGCAATTATTATGCTCAGAGTTTTCGAGTCCAGTGGGCGATTATTATTGAGCAAGGGTTTTCGTGCGAATACTGACTGTAGGCAGTCAGGCGAGAGGAGCTACTTGCACGCATCGCTTCCTTACTTGGCTATGGCAGTCTAGCTCGAATCTAATAAGCTTACTGTTAACAACCTACGAGCTTATATGTGAGTTAACTGTGAGTGCAACATTGAATAGAATAGAAAACATTTATTTAACGCCGCATCAAAGTAGGTAAGTACATTGGAATCGGTAAAGGCTGACGGTATCTAATAACATAAATACATAAATTTGTTTTCACCTCACTAGCTCGGAAAGGACTTTTTTATTCTTTAAAAACAGATAGCAAAATCGCATTTTATCCACAAGAGTGCAAAGAATATTTGAAATCCGAACGTGTCATTAGTTACTTTTTAAAATATAAATTCTTGTAAAGGCATCTCCCAGACGAGACAATTTTCTCCCTGTGCTTAAATTGTCTTAACAAATCATGTGATGTGAACGTAAAAATAATTTCATATAGAATTGTATCCGACTAAAAACACTAAATTCAAACAATTTTATAACATGATTTTACCATAAAACACTTGAAATCGTGCAAAAAATTGTATTTTTGACTTTTCCACTGTACTTATTCAGAACGCACCTTAAGTAACATTGCAATCTCAAAACGCGTGAAACGGAACGCACCCAAATAGATTTTTCTTCTTGATTCTTAATTTGAAACTTTTGTGGTGTCGGTGGGTGCATAGTGGAAATTGTAATACATAAACGCAAATTGACTTATTTCTGTGCAATTATGTTCCAGTTGTTTTTTAACCCCCGACGCAAAAACGAAGGGGTGTTATAAGTTTGACGTGTACTGTCTGTGTGTATGTCTGTCCGTCTGTCCGTCCGTCCGTCCGTCCGTCCGTCCGTCCGTCCGTCCGTCCGTCCGTCCGTCCGTCCGTCCGTCCGTCCGTCCGTCCGTCCGTCCGTCCGTCCGTCCGTCCGTCCGTCCGTCCGTCCGTCCGTCCGTCCGTCCGTCCGTCCGTCCGTCCGTCCGTCCGTCCGTCCGTCCGTCCGTCCGTCCGTCCGTCCGTCCGTCCGTCCGTCCGTCCGTCCGTCCGTCCGTCCGTCCGTGCGTGCGTGCGTGCGTGCGTGCGTGCGTGCGTGCGTGCGTGCGTGCGTGCGTGCGTGCGTGCGTGCGTGCGTGCGTGCGTGCGTGCGTGCGTGCGTGCGTGCGTGCGTGCGTGCGTGCGTGCGTGCGTGCGTGCGTGCGTGCGTGCGTGCGTGCGTGCGTGCGTGCGTGCGTGCGTGCGTGCGTGCGTGCGTGCGTGCGTGCGTGCGTGCGTGCGTGCGTGCGTGCGTGCGTGTGCGTGTGTGTGTGTGCGGATGAACCGATTTTGATTTAGTTTTTTTGTCTGAAAGCTGAGTTAGTCGGGAGTGTTCTTAGCCATGTTTCATTAAAATCGGTCCAATATATCGCGGTCGGGGGTTTTTTCAAAATTTTAATTTTGTGGTTATATTGCGTGTTTCCTCGCTTTAGTGAGGTGAAAAGTTATGTGTTACACACGGGATGCAAAGTTATTTTACCTCGTGTGTATTGCAACACTCTCTACGCTCAGGATTCTATTTTTGAACTACTCCACACTCGGTTAAAATACAACTTTGCTCCCTTGTATAACAAATAACTATTTTATTACTTCGGGACTAGTAAATATTGATAAATTATGCACGCTTGCAATAAAATGTACTTATTATATTCGTAGGAATACCTAATTTGCAGGAGTAGGTGAGACTAGGCGAGTATTAATAGATTTATACTGCCACGTACTTCTTGTTAGTAAACACAAGCTGTTTAGATTTAGCGTCAGTACAGGGAAATCCAAAGACGCAGACAACTACGCAAAGATTTCCCGGTCCCTACAATAATAAGTCATAAACCGGCCAAGTGTGAGTCGGACTTGGGCACGAAGGGTTCCGTACCACTATGTAAGTATAAAAACGCAAAAACTCATATTTGTTGTATGGGAGCCCCAATTTGACATTTGTTTTTTTTCTGCGTTTAGTATTTGTTATACGGAATGTAGACATAAGTGTACCTACCAGCAGCGGCTGATCCATACAAGCTGATTCCCACTGGCTTGCCTAAAATTGATTACTAGTAAAGAACCTAATGTAAAGGTAGGTTTATTTTTGCTCAGTGTTGCCTAGGAGAAATTTTCACCTACCTACATCATCTGTGAAAATATCAAACGTGTAAATAATGTTTCATGAGATGCCTGATGACAAACGGACGGAAAGCGGATCGGGTCTTAGCTTAGTAATAAGCAAGTGCGTTTTCACATTATCCGATCCAATATCGGATGTAGGAAGGATTTCAAAGGCAAAAATCAAAGATGGCAGTTAAATGTATGGGATATCGGTCCTACATCCGATATCGGATCGGATAATGTGAAAACGCACTAAGGGTCCCGTTTTACCCTTTGAGTGCAGAACCCTATAAACATTAATATTTACCCTCTATTCATAACCATACATAATTTATAGAAATATAATTTATATTTTATAGAAATGAATAGAGTTAAAACGATTCGAGTATTTCAGTCAATCTGTGTAAGAATGTCTTATAATATTTATTTATTTATTTTTCCCCTCACTAGCTCGGAAACACGTGTTTTGTCCTTTAATACCAGCGGGTAAAAACGCATTTTATCCACTAGTGGGTAAAGTAATTTGACCTTGAATAAAGTCAAATTAACTGCTTTAAAATTGATAAAATAGGTGAATTTAGTAATAAAGATGATTTACCACCTGTGGAACTACTGGAAGCAGTGATAAACGCATTTTTTGCGTTGTAGTTTCCTCGCTATAGTGAAGGGAAAAGTTTTGTGTTTTGTATTTTACTTCTCGTGTGTTAAAAATCTCGCAAGTTCAGGATTCATACTCATACTCATACTCATTTATTCATAATATTCTTAAAATATTACATGTCAACAACAGGGAATAAATTATTTTGTATCATCAATTCAAAACATATTTGTAACATCTATAAAATTAAGAGTCAATATTACAATAAGATATATTATGTAGGTTACATTTAAATAAAATTACAATTCGAATAGAATATTTTGAGAATGAAATTGATATGATAGTACAAGAATTATTAATAAATTATTGTTTAGTGGATATGTCAATGTCGAATAATTGCGTTACAGTATAAAAACATTTTTTGGTTAGCCAATTTTTAAGTTTGTTTGAAAACATATTGTTACTTTCTAACATGTTTATGTCATTAGGCAGCGCATTGTAAATTTTAGGACCTAGAACATGCATTGTCTTGGTAGATTTGCTTAGTCTGTGGGAGGCTGGTAGCAGTCGTTCTCGGCTTCCTAAGCGAGTGCGAGTGAGTTTGTTCTTTGCAAAGGTGTGTTTGTGTGTGTACGTGTTTTGCGATGTTAAATATGAATTGTGAGGGTAGTGTGAGTATTTTCATGTCTGCGAACAAATGTTTGGCTGACGTACCCGGTGGAGCTCTAGCGAGAATTCTTAGCGCGCGCTTTTGTAACACAAAGACTCGATGCCACTCAGCTGCTGTGCCCCATAGTTCCAGGCCAATTCTATTCTCGAACCACTCGCTTCCTGTAGAATCCTTTCACTTGCTCGTTTTTCAATTCCACACTCGGCGTTAAAATACAACTTTGCCCCCTTGTATAACAAATAACTATTGCCTTTGTCGCGTCTTTCTTCACATGTAGATAAATCGTTAAAATTTAGCATAGGTACAATATATTTACATACTTTGAAATGCATTCCATTTTATAAGTTATCCCGTACTTTGCATTTCAAGCCACTAATTCTAGTTTAGGAAATGGGGCTAGAGTGCTAAGATGTAGGTAGGAGTAGCTTTAGAGGCGGAAATTACGAAATAGGATATGATAATTACACGTACAATGACGTACATACGTAAATACACCTTTCTACAAACTTACACCTTTACCAAGTGACCCCCTGGGCACGAAGCTGAATCCGCGCTTGTGAACCGTTGACCCTCATAAGGGACTATAGCAAAAAGGATTTCGGTGTTTTAGGGTCTTTTCCAATTTGACTCGAAATAAATAAAAAATGCTGATGAACAGCGTGTTTTGTGTAAATGAAGTGTGTAAATCGAATAAAGTACGTACCGAATCGTATACCATTCGAACTGCCAACAGAGACCACCTTTGTCAATTTTGGCAACGGCTAAAAAATAAAAATAAAACCCAGACGATTCATACACATTCACGTAGGTAAGCATAATAAATATGATTTCGGAGTAAATCATTAACTTAAATGTATGTAAAAGTACCTAGTACCTAAATATAGGAATATCCCTGACAGGTAACGGTAAGGTAACGGGTAACGGGTATTACCCAGATGCTTCTGAAACGTGACAATAAAAAAAAAATCGGATTGGGAAAAATATATGAGTCTTTAAATTACCTACAATATATATTTGATAACAACACTTTTAAAATAGAAACAAAAATACTAATAAATACCTAACTAAACTAAAAATATTAAAAATAAAATTCCATTATATAATATGATAATAGTGTGTGTCTATCGCACACCATCATCGAACGTTAATGTTTTCTTTGACTCACTTACTCAAGTTCTGCAAAAAGTTACTAGAAATAAATCTAAACATGTCGTAATATGTGGAGATTGGAATATAAATTATATGAATGAAAGTAAGATTAAGAAGGAGTTAACATCAATCTTGTCAAATTATAACCTAGACAATCATATAAGGCCTGATTCGTAACGGATTTGTCAAATTCAGAGTGCTTTTTCTTGTATAATTTCTAGCTTACTTTATATATACATTACACCATTCAAATTGCCAGATTCACAAAATTATTATGTTAGAATCATGTTTAAAAGCAATTCTCAACTAACTAGATAGATAAAATTAAAGTGATCGCTGAAAATAATTCGGCGACAAATTGCTGTCAAAAACTTGATTCCTGTTGACGAAACTTGCATTTAAATCCTTTTCAACACTACCAGGCAACCAACATTATACCTTATCTGAAAGGCAATTTCTTTACGATTCCTATGAAACAATGATAATGTAGATGAGTCTCCAAATATCCACTTTACTAGGAATTCAGTCGATGCAGTGTCCGTTACTAAGCATTTAAAGCAAAGTAACCACTTTTCGATAAAAAATCTACAACAAAAACTGCTGAACGAAGCTGTTCGCAGATTTTATTTAATAATATGATCTTTCAACTTTATTCTGACAATAGCTGGATATCATCCACCACAGCTATGAAGCCAGCAGCCTGCTAAAGCCAACGCTCTTCAAATCGGGTAAAAAACTTAATTTAACGAAGTCTCATAGTATTCACCTATTAACCGGAATAGGATGGAGTGTCTAAGAAATTCATTCATTTAAATGACACCAACCATAAGCCACCAAAATATTTAAAAAAAGATAGTCCTTGATAGGACTAAAACTAAGAATGTGTCGAAAAACACTGTCGGATGTACGATGGAGGGCATACAACAAAACTTACAACATGAGCGAGGAGAAATGGAGAATGATGAATTTACTAATAAATAATAAATTTTAAATACATTTTAAACACATTATAGAAAAACATACTTTGATTCGGCCGGCTCTGGTACCGTTAAAACAGTTTTGAATTTGACAAATCCGTTACGAGTCAGGCCTTAGTATCGCCAACCAGAAAAAAGACATGTATTGATTTAATTGCAAGTAACATATTAGACTGTCAACCTAATGTTTATACACTGGATCTGTCAGACCATGAAACATGTCAAATACTTTCATGCAATGTCAACATGAACACTACACTTAAAGCCAGACCTAGGTTTTGGCGTGAAATAATAAGGGACTATAGTCAAGATAACTTGCAAAAGTTTAGCGATTGTATTTCTGCCTTAACATTTACTGATATAATTAGCGAAACAGACACAGACAAAGCTTTCAACGAATTTCATGACATTGTAACATTATTTTATAACTTATGTTTTCCCTTTATCAAAAAAACAAAACAAAATAAACCCATCATGAATAAATGGCTCACAAAAGGAATTAAGATTTGCTGTGCTAATAAAAGAAAATTATACAGAGCAGCAGCCAGGTATCCTGACAATAAAGAACTAATGAAACAATATAAGGCTTATACGAGATTACTCAAACGATGTCTACATAAATCTAGACAAATTGCAAACCATCGTTTCATTAAAAACTCCAAAAATGTATCTAGAGCTGCTTGGCAATTAATAAAAAACAATTGCGCTAGTACCAATAATAATGACGAAATAATTGAAGCTAACAAAATTGATCCTAAAACTCTGGCAGACAAACTTAACAACTTTTTTATAGAATTAACTCATAAAGAAAAAAGATGTAATGTAAATTCGTGTCATGATATCCAACAAAATATAAATAGCCTCTTCTGTTCTCCAGTGACATCAGTGGATATTTTGAAAGCAATAAAAGAATTGAAAAATACCAGTTCAACAGGATACGACGGCATATGTACTAAGGTCTTGAAAGCGAATGCTAATGCCTTTGCTGCCCCTCTGGCTCATATTATGAACCTTTCATTTTTACAAGGCATATTTCCGGAACGCTTAAAATACTCTGTTGTAAAGCCAATTTATAAGAAAGGTCCTAAGACAGATTTTAATAACTTTAGGCCAATTACTCTAATTCCTGTCATATCGAAAATATTTGAGAGAATAATCCACGAAAAGATTATGAACTTTGTAATAAAAAACAAAATTTTATCTGAATATCAATTCGGATTCAGAAAGAATAGCTCGACATCACTTGCATGCTACCATCTAGTAAGAGAAGTAATTGAAAGCCTTGATAAAAAAATTCCAATAGTTGCCGTGTTCTTAGATATGAGCAAGGCTTTTGATTTTGTGGATCATAAAATATTACTACATAAATTGTACAGATGTGGTATAAGAGGTCCAGCGTGGAAATGGGTTGCCAGTTATCTTAGTAACCGCCACCAGTGTGTTGAAATCACCAGCATTGATGGGTATGAGAAGGTGGATTATAATTCAGACTATAAACCTAATATGACTGGTGTGCCGCAGGGAAGTATACTAGGCCCCCTGCTATTTCTACTTTATATTAATGATCTCCCAAATAGTATAAACCATAAGTCTATTCTCTTTGCGGATGATACAACGCTGCTCATTAAAAATGACGACGAGACGCCATTTGCCGATAAAATCAACCAAGCTTTGGTAAATGTTATAGACTGGCTAGACAATAATAATTTAAAAATTAACATAAGTAAAACAAAAATGATACAATTTCAGACATACCGAAGTAAACATATTGACATGGAAATTAAGTACAACGGCTCAAAAATCGAAGAAGTAGACTCTGCACTATTTCTTGGAGTAAACCTTGACCACTTCTGTAACTGGAAGAGCCACATTGATAGTCTTCGCTCTAAACTAGATCGCTTTGTTTATGTGCTCTATCGTATTCGTAATGTGGTCTCGGAAGCAGCAGCTCTCTCGGCATATCACGGGTATGTGTCATCCCTATTGAGATATGGCCTGATCATTTGGGGAAACTCCGTCGATGCTGACATCATATTTAAAATACAAAAAAAATGTTTAAGGACTCTATCTGGAGCTTGGCATCTAGACCACTGCAGGCCTATATTTAAGCATAATAAAATTTTGACATTGCCTGTATTTTCAATGTATATACTTGAAATCTGCATTTTTGTCAAAAAGAATCCCTCATGTTTCAAAGCTATAACCATGACCTCTCAAAGAGGTACACATAGACATAGGTTAGACGTTCCCAAAACAAATCTTTCACTGAGTAGGAAAAACGTGCATTACATGGCAGTAGAATTATTTAATACTTTTACAGACAATTTTAAAGCCCTTCCAATAAAATTATTCAAGAAATATTTAACGGACCATCTTATAGAAAATTGCTATTATTCTATTGACGAGTTTAAAACAACATGTAAACTGTGAGATTTTATAACTATTTATTAATAAATTAATCATAGAAATGACATAGAATAATTTTAAATTTTATTGTGTATTAAATTATTGTTATTAAAGTAGTATTGTTAGACTTATTGTAATTAAATAAAGTTAATAATAATAATTTCTAATTGTAATTTATACTGATATTGCAATATTGTATATTTATTAATTATTGGAAAATTATTGTTTTTTTTTTATCATTATTATCTTTTCATGTAAATTTGATGATACTAATGTCATGTTAGGTGATAAATAGGTTAATTAAGATTATTTGTACGCCATGTATTATGGTAAATTAAGGCTGGTTATAATATAATGTAACATCAATGTATACCCTTTTTTAAACAAATAAAACGATTCTATTCTATTCTATTCTATTCTATTCTAAAAACCAGGTAAACTCCTTAGGCATGATGCCGTAGACACTGGCAGCATTTCCTCGTTGTATCGCTAGGCTTATTCTTTGGGCGAGGAAGCTGCCAGCCGTCACCGATGACCTCTCTCAGTTTTTTTTGATATTTCCTTAAATAAATTTAAGGCGTTCGGACCCCACGGGCCAAGGGTCTCAACGCTAAATGGTACGAAATCGTATTCGGCGCCCAGAGCAAGACCCATATATTTCATTTCACTACCTACATCAACATCAGAGATGTATATGTATATTTCCTTACATGAGGTACCTATATTTTAAAGTCCAACTGAGGCGGAGTCCATACCGTGACGTCACGAAATCTCCTCTGATTGGCTGAGCTGCTAGCCATAAATTTCAAAATAAATTGGACTGTTATTATCATACTGTTCTTATCCAAGATATCACATATATGTGATGTGGGTCACAATTCGGTAGGTCCATCATCATGAATTGTGAATAAGAACACCTAATATCTACATTTTATTGATATCACCTCACAATTATATACATAATAAATACCTACACCGAAGGGCAAGTGACAGTGTTACTACACAAAGTGTACGTTTTCATTTAGTAATGTGCCTTTGATGAGTTTGCTTCTGTGTAAAACTATTTCTTAGCCCAGAACTTAGACAAATCCTATTAAGACTTAGGTTCACGGTAGCTAGGGTTGTTTGTTAAACATAACTGTGTATTAGACTTATATTGACCGGGATATAGACCGTGATTACCTTTTTGATTTTTTTTTATCTATAGGGTCTATATCCCGGTCAATATAAGTCTAATGAAAATAACCGTGAATCATTCAAAACTCTTATAACTGTGTATGTCAAAATTTTGTATTACATTAAAAAATCATTTCTGCTGCTTGTTAAGCTTCACTTTCCATATAGTTACGTGATATGCGTTCATCCGTTAATATAATTGCAAAAGTTCTTTTACCTGTCTGTTATATTTATATCTGTTACTATGCTTGAATTCATGCATGATTAATATATTTTTCAGTACAGATGGTGTTTTTTTTACGCACTAGTGCGAGAAGTGGTTCATTATATGCCAGGTCAAAACTTCGGAGGCTCATCTGTACTGAAAAACGTCGTACGATACACGTGCGAAAAGGAAATTCGTAACTCGTGTCGATTTAAAACACTCCCTTCGGTCGTGTTTTAATTTATCGCCACTCGTTTCGAACTTCCTTTTTTACGCACTTGTATCGTAATGTACTATTTTATGTACCAAAAATGAATTGCAATCGACTTTTTAGGTGCGTTATTTTTTTTATGGAAATAATAATATGCGGACTATAGATATGATGTGTATATAGATATGGCAGTCAAAATTGAATATCACACAGACAAGACAAGTTTCTGGTAGTAGCACTATTATTAATATCTATATAATAAATGCAATTTTGCTGGCTGATTTCAAAGAATCAAGAGAGGTTAAAGTAATCCTGTTTGGTTAATACGTAGTAGGAATGTTCACTACGTTCGATGTCACCATATCATAGTAAAGAAGACTAGGTATTTATAATTATATAACCTACTTGCACATCGTTGTTTCATAACAACGAAACATTTGTTTAGATTTTGTGAATACTTACATTTATTATTTGGCAACCCTACTACGGAAAACGTAATTTAGGTAGGTACCTATACGTATAGGTTTACTACAAGTAGCTAATTAGCTTTGCATGGCACCTTATTAACACACACAGAATTGCTTTAACACTCCGCCTCGTGCCTTGGGTAAGAAGGATTGGAGTTGGTAGGAGGTATAATAAAGAGAAGTGAGAATATTTGAAAGCTGATGCATAGCTAGGAGGTTTGGTAGCATACACTTTGGCCTATACCTACGCATATTATACATACATACATATACATACAATCACGCCTGTATCCCATAAAGGGGTAGGCAGAACACATGAAACTACTAAAGCTTCAGTGCCACTCTTGGCAAATAAGGGGTTGAAAGAAAACGAAACTGTGACATTGCAGTGCACGCATATTATGCCGCTCCATATTAAGGATTAAGGCACAAAGAAACAAGGTGGGTAATAAATGGGTCATTTTTTCAAAGTTTTCCCCCACTTATTTTGTAACATGGGTATTCTACTCATAATCGCGAGGTCTTTCGATCCTGATAGGAGAAAAAAAATGTCCGAAGATTTCCATACATTTTTCAAACCTTCCATTCCGTTACCACCATACAAAATGTATGAAAAATGGTAATGGATTGGGAAAAAAATCTTGGGACACTTTTTGCTCCTATTACGATTGAAAGAGTTGGCGATTCTGAGCGGAAACCACATAAAAATTTCCAAATCCAAAAAATGTGGGGTGGACAACTTTGAAAAAAAATGCCCAAATACCACTGGGCAAAAGGGCAATACAGTCAGTATCAAAAGTAGCGAAATAACTCTAAGAACAAATTAAATTACTTTCATAGAAAATATTTTAACTTGTCATTTTAAGTAGTAACACTACTATTATGTTCTAAACATTAAATAAATGTCATATACAAAGAAAAAGTGACCAAAGCCTCCAGTGCTCCGAGCTGGAATCGAACCAGCGTACTCCGCTTACCGGGCGAATGCCAGAACCACTCGGCTATCGGTCCACGAAAGCAAGGGTCGAAATTTCTAAGTATATGACATTTCCGAAGGCTCGTGGCGGCCTCTGGCCATCCCTGAGGTAGAACAGTATGGTTCGCTGGTTCGATTCCAGCTCGGAGCACTGGAGTCTTTGGTCACTTTTTCTTTGTGACATTTATTTAATGTTTAGCGAAATAACGCTTCAGAAGTAACTACTATTCTGTAACCAGTAACAAAAAGACATGTGTATCGAAATTATAATTGAACTTTGGCTTTTCTGACTGTGAACTGTACAAATTTATAAATTGTATTATTTTTTACAGGTACTTATCGGAATTTTTACCTAAGTATTATATGTATAAAAGGTTAATAGTTATTTGTTATACAAGGGCAAAGTTGTATTTTAACGCCGAGTGTGGAATTGAAAAACGAGCAAGTGAAAGGATGCTATAGTTGAACCACGAGCGAAGCGAGTGGTTCGAGAATAGAATCCTGAACTTGCGAGTTTTTTAACACACGAGAAGTAAAATACATTTGCACCCGAGTGTAACACAAAACTTTTCCCCTCACTATAGCGAGGAAACTACAACGCAAAAAATGCGTTTATCACTGCTTCTAGTAGTTCCACAGGTGGTAAATCATCTTAATTACTAGATTCACCTACTTTTATCAATTTTAAAGCAGTTAATTTGACTTTATTCAAGGTCAAATTACTTTACCCACTAGTGAATAAAATGCGTTTTTACCCGCTGGTATTAAAGGACAAAATACGTGTTTCCGAGCTAGTGAGGGGAAAAGGTAATTATGTTAATTAAGATGGTTAATGACAAACATTATACAATTGTATCGAAACATTTATTATATGTAAGTATATAATTATAACATTACAGGGAATTTCCACTCGATAGGCGGTTGTGGTAGGTATTCCTGCGGCTATTTGGTGGTTTGGTGGCAAATTTTGTTACAAATATAAATAAAAATTAATTTGTCTATGTACCTACTCGTAGTTAGTAATCAATATGTCGTCACTACTTTTAAAAAAACTTGTATCTTCGTCTGTCAATGAAAAGAAAATTGTAGTAAGTATGTATGGAATTCATATAGACTTACTGCGTTTTAACTTTGAGGAGCAGCGTGAGATACGAGATATTTTAAAAGTAGTGACGATGTACCACAACGAAAGCCGCAAAAATATCTGACATGATCTTATTTATTTTATAGAGTCGTAAGCAACAAGAGTGTATTACATATTTTTTCGGCCTGCCAGAACACGGTGTAACACGACGAATCTGAAAAATTTTAGAGAAAATGTTATGAGTAAAGTTTAGAAAAAAAAAGTTGTTTTTCCGTTTTTTTCACTTTAAAAGCAAATATTATTTTATTTTATTTTATTTATTAAGGTTTACCAACGATTGTTGACAACGATACATTAAATCTGTATAAGCTAAAACATGTAAAGGCATGGTGTCACAACCACTTAAAGGTAAACACGGCGTGCGTAACAAAAAAAGGATAAACAACTATAAAACTAGCTTAAACTTAACTATACTTATGTCACTTATGTGTTCCACAAGGGGGCAAAGCTGTTGTTCAACCGTACGCGCCAATATTGATATACGAGCAAGCGATGGTGTCCAAGCACGCAGTGTAAACAAACTCCGCCACCGAGTGAAACACAACATTTTTCACAACACCAACACAAGGAAAATATTAACTGTAAAACATGAAACTAACTTAAGTTCGTTAATGTAATTTAACATGCTTATAGCTTTGTTATCCATAAAAGTAGCGCCTATAAAAATGAATATCGACATTTTTTTCTTTTGAAACCTACTTTGCAATGTTTTGCTTGATACTTTTTGGCATCTACCTTGATTATGCCCCAAAGTGTCATCATCTCCATCAAAAAATCATTTCGTACTTAGAAATAATTTTGAGTATTATTTTTTTGAATGGTAATAACTTTAAAATTAAGCGAAATCTAGAAAAGTTTGTATGACATTTTAGTCCTATTAAAATTATTCGGGTTCCTAATGTTACACCGTGTGTTACTTCTGCATAGTGACTGCACAAACCGAATGCCGCATGCCACATAGAATAAGTGAGGGCTAGCGCAATGTTAAAAGCGCAAAACATAATTTAAAAAAAAAAACCGCCGCTCTTGGGGTTCTGGTGAATGTTGGATTATATAGAAATGTGTAGGTATTTTTTTAATGTAAATCTTTGATTCTTTGATGGAAATACAAATGAAGATACGTATACAGTTAAGGTTTGAGGAGTTTCCTCAATTCCTCATGAATCCAATATAATGTTCTGAACTTAAATGTACACGCTGTTCTTATAAAAAATACCAAAGTTACTATAAGCGTGCCGTTCAGATTTAAGGAGTCCCGTTCTGATCTTCATCAGCAGTTCCACTGCACCAAATGTCACTGTTCCGTATGTAAATGCATGCTGCTCTTATAAAAACCCAAAAATCACCATATATATGCCTTTCAGATTTGAGGAGTTCCCTCGATTTCTCCAGAATTCCATCATCAGAACTGGGTTCTGATAAAAATGGGACCAATCTGTAAGTATAAATATACATTCAATCAAAAAAAAATCAAAATCGGTCCACTAACGACGGAGATATCGTGGAACAAACATAAAAAAAAACCGGCCAAGTGCGAGTCGGACTCGCGCACCGAGGGTTCCGTACAAACCTAAGGTTTTCGGAATTTTTCCTTTATGTGTGCTATAAAACGTTGCTTCATGCCAAATTTCAAGATTCTAGGTCGACTGGAAGTACCCTTTAGGTTTTGATTCCCTTGCGAGTACTTGCGAGTTTCAAAATATGCAGCTTAAATTGCTGTTTCTTTTGATTGCGTTGACATAGAAGTTTGATTTTGTTACAGCTTAAAGGTATTATAGACCTGAGTATTTGGTATGAATTTCAATTTAATACCTCTACGCGTTTATGAGGAAATGGGTAGTAAGGTTAAAATTATTAAAAAAATATATTATATGATGTAACTAAAAATTTATGGTTTTCGTAATTTTTCCTTTATCTATGCTATAAGACGTTGCTTCGTACCAAATTTCAAGATTCTGAGTTCACGGGAAGCACCCTGTAGGTTTTGATTCCCTTGCAAGTGTCGAAAATTTGCGGCATAAACGGCTGTATCTTTTGATTGCGTTGGCTTAGAAGTTTGATTTTTTCACAGCTTCAAGGGACAGTAGACCTTCTTCTTGTTGTGCCATGTCCTCATCGGACGTCGGCGACCATCTCTCGGAACTTATAATAAAACTTGAAGAAAAAATTAGAACTTTTACAAACAGTAAAAAAAAGAAAAATTTCTTATTTTGGACATATATACAGGAACAATAAATATCAATTTTTAAGGAAAATAATAGAAGGCAAAATAGAGGGCAAGAGAAGTAGAGGAGGAAGGAAGTTAACCTGGATGAATAATATTAAAAGCTGGACTAGTAATGAGAACGCTGCCATTCTGAGCAGAATAGCACAGTAGACCTGAGTAATTGATATGTCGCAGTAAGATAGATAATGCCGTTATATAGTTATAACCCTAGGGATATAATTATATGTCGTAACATAGTTAAACGAAAGCGATTTATTGCTATCTTACTAGGAATATAACTATAATACGTTACTAGTTTAGTCAAATAATTATATGACTGGATTCAGTTTAGTGAAATGATTGTAGACAGGAGTGTGGCGGTGCGGCGGAGGTATAGTTATAACCCTAGGGATATAATTATATGCGTTAAACAAACAAACCACAGTGAAGAATTGTTTAGGGCAAGAATTGGTTAATTATTTCCAATTCAATGTGCTTATTCTCTCTAAACACACAGACGGATGGACAGAGTCGCGACATAAGGGTTCCTTTTGATTTTTTTTTGGTATAGAACTATAAAGAACCGGGACTTCCGGTTCCAGTCCCACTTAGAGACGTATTATAATTATATCCCTAGATTAAGTTTAATCCAGTGATATAATTATATAACTAAACTAGTACCTACTGTATTATAATTATATTCCTAGTAAGATGGTTATGAATCGCTTTTGTTTAGCTATGTTACGGCATATAATTATATCCCTAGGGTTATAACTATACCTCTGCCGCACCGTCGCACTCCTACCTACAATCATTTCACTAGACTGAATCCAGTCATATAACTATATGACTAAACTAGTAACGTATTATAGTTATATTCCTAGTAAGATAGCAATTAATCGCTTTCGTTTAACTATGTTACGACGTATAATTATATTCCTAGGGTTATAACTATATAACGGTTTTATCTATCTTACTGCGACAGATATAAATTTCAGCTTCATACCTCCACGCGTTCCTGAGAAAAAGGGTCTTGACAGACGGACGGACGGACGGACAGACGGACAACAAAGTGATCCTATAAGGGTTCCGTTTTTTCCTTTTGAGGTACGGAACCCTAAAAATACAGACGAATTGAGAACCCCCTTCCTTGAGATTTGGGGCAGCGGTTAAAAATGATCCACATTAATAATTATAAAATGTGAAAGTGTAGGTATCTGTCTGTCTGACTGGGCGTTAGTAATTGTAGTAAAACACTTTAGGGCCACTTGCACTATATACCCGCATAACTCAAGGTTAGTAAGCTGTTAACTGTCAAATTCCATATAAAATGATGCGTTAACCTCGGGTTAACCCACCATTTTCGGCGGTTCAAGTGACCCTTAGGCGCACTTGCATCAACCACTTAACTCGGGGTTAGTGGGCTGTCATCTATCAGATTCCATATAAAATGGTGGGTTAACCCTCCATTTTCGTTGGTGCAAGTGCATTGTACCAGAAAATAAAACAACACAGAAGAAAAAAAGCGTATCATTAGTACAAAGGCGAACTTATCCCTTTAAGGGATCTCTTCCAGTTAAAGTTTGTTAGTTGTGTTACCTCCACGGTTAAACCGCTGAACTGATTTTTTGGGCACAAAAATATCTTAGTTTTTGCCATAAATTCAAGTTTTGAGAAATCTTAGATATCGGGATAAGGTTATTGATTTGGGGTCAAAAGTGAGAACATTTAGGCATTACCTACGTGTTAATTGCAGTATACATTTTGCGCAAATTATTGATTTATTGCCTTTAAATTTTAATCAGGCGCTAGTGGCGCTACCTAAATAAACGACACGGGCTAAAGCTAAATATATAGTACTACTTAGTATGATATGAAATAAGTTTTTTCACACGCACTGCCCATAGTGCCCATTGACAGTAACTTGGGGAATATTATTTTATAAGACTAAGATTTTTGTGACGTTCTTTCACGTTCTACTGTGGTTCTACTATGGCATGGCTAACTGTTTCTTATTCTTTATCTGTGAGGGCCACTTGCACCAACGAAAACGGAGGATTAACCCGAGGGTTAACCCACCATTTTATATGGAATGATGGGTTACAAACAAAACAAAATGATTTAAATGAAAATCGAAGCCAAGTTCGATGAAATAAAACCTTTAGTTGTATTTTTATTTGTGTTATGTGGAAAATGTGTGAACTCGCTAACACTCGTTAAAATCGAAATCCTTAGAATAAAAATAGACAACCCATGAGCGGGTAAGACTGGACTATTTTTCGGCCAGGTGGAAAGACGTTACAAAAATTATATTGAATGAAATTAAAATGTTAAAAAATAAACCAGATTTTAATTATTAATACTCTTAATGTCCCTAAACAAAACTAAATAGTTTAGGATATATCTAAATTTGAAGACAAGACTGAACATAGCAATTGCGAGCATATTGCGATCTTATCCCTGTATACCTTACTGTAGGAATACTAGGAATATCTTATTCGTATGTATTTACAGTTCACTTAAGCATTTGCCATTAGGAAGGTATTTATAATTGTCTAATGAGGTTTTTTTTGAAAACATGCACGTGATTTAATGAACATTAATAATTACGGTTTACACGTAACTGTAGATTTGTATTTAAATATTAGTTAATTTATAAAACAAACAGACACAAGTGTAAATTGGATACGTGCTCCGTGCGGCTGCATAATTGGTTCAAATTACAACGCGGAGGTAAGCACTCCGTGTATTTAGAGCTCCCACTGTCCCCTTCGACCTTCGAGTGTATTATGCTAAATTGTTTATTGTTTATTAAAAAAAATGTCAAATGAGCATTTGAGCAGATGGCCGAATAGCCAGCCAATCAACCGTCGTACCTAATATATTAAACCCAGCTGGAAAGTCCATACGTACCGAAAATTTGACAAAACCAACTTCCGTAAAGGTAACGAAGAACCCTTGGTTAACTTAATTTAGTTCTAGTACTACTCGTGTTTTTTGGCAACTAATAATCTTTTTATTTTAGGTATTATAGGTATACCCATATAAATTTAAATACTGTCGTCGGTGGAGTTGAAAATGACACATATTAAGACGACACATGTTGACATCTTAATAAACTTGGCCCTCATTTCACATGTGTGTTTTTGATGGAATAGATAATTGTGTAATTTTTTTTGCTTAGGTGCCTACATTAAATGTCAATGAGCATTATTCTGCGGGCGTAGCACACTAGTTCGATAAACTTTATCGCATCGGTGCGTCCATATTATCGCACTTACAAATAGTGCGAAAAGGACGTTATATCGTTTATCACTCGACCATACTTGCCTGCCTGGAATGGAAAGATGGATAAATAGTAGATACGAGTAGAGAGATTTATGCCTTATTCAAATATCCCTAAACCTATATGCACCAATATCAGCCTATATTCCAAACAGTGGGGTTATAGTTACTTTGTCGTTACTTCACTACATTAAAAATATATGCAGGTCATCCAAATGTGCTTAGAAATGTTAAACAATGCCTATTTGTTTTTACAGTTATCGCTGATTTTTTGGCTAGTGTAAATAATTCCCGTATCCAAAATAACGATGTATACCATATAGTACTCGTTATAAGGCGCTGTTGACACAAACGATAAAAATCTTATGGTTGCTCTTGTTACTTAAACTAACCAAAGATTTGCATACCTAACGCTAAGTCCTCATAGTTAGCTTGATTGTTAGGGAATCGATTGAAGCCTGGATTGTGCCGTAGCAATTTACCTAATTAGTGAATACGTACGGCGTTAATTAACAAACACTACTTACCTAATTAACGACACTTAGTTAACTAAGGTATGTGTCAAACTAATGTTATCACTAGAAAGACTATACGTACCCCGTGGAGTGATGAAGGGTTTTCTGGAATATTGGGTTCCATTAGTAGTGTGGGCGCTGAGCTGGCAATCTGTTACTGCAATATCAATATCTTAACTCCGTTTTCGTTCATCTTGATTGACAAGAGTGGCACTGAAGCTTGAGTGGCTTCATGTGCTTTGCTTACTCCGTTTGGGAATAGAGACGTGAGTTTATGCATATATTATATCCCAGTCAACAAATTATATTGGCTATACAGATTTGGTGGTTTCACCGCACTTTAAAAAAATTGGATTCCTTTTTAGGGTTCCGTACCAAAAAGGTACAACAGGAACCCTTATGGTGCGACTCTGTCCGTCTGTCTGTCCGTCTGTCACATTGTTAAATATCTCGAGAACTACTTATGCTATCGATATGAAATTTGGAATAGTTATAAACATTGTGAACCTCTACAAGTTGAAAGTATTTTTTTTTTAAATTAATTAATATAAATGATAGAAAATGTCCAAAATGAAAGGGGGCAAACTGAAAATTTCAAGTAACTAGGTCAAGTGGGGTATCGTTAGAAAGAGCTCAAATTGTACATATCAAAACTATTTTTTATAATTTTTTGGTTGTGGAAAAAAATGTTTTTTGAAGGAAAATGTAAAAAAAAATACCGTTCCCCCCCCCTTATCTCCGAAGTTTACCAACATAAATGTATGAAATTTTCACCAAACATGGGTATTATAATGAATATTACAGGAAAAATAAAATCGTACATGTATCTTGAAAACTTTTTTATTTATTTATAAAAAACCTTTCAGATTTACATTTTCAATTTCAACACCCTTGCGGGTGTTTATTGTACCTGTATTTTTTAACAAAATAACAATGAAATTACCTGCTTTCAAATAGAGGCAAAATGGTTAAAATCGGTTCACGCAATAAACAATTATTCCATAAAAATCATCTTCCATACTAGCTCGCGCGCATTAGTTTACTCAATTTGCCGATAGATGTCGCTGTACGTTGAACGCTCATTTCCTACATCGCGTTTTTCCTGATATAATGAGGTCGGTTCAGGAGCGTCGTTGCCACATGTCGTAATTCGTAAACTATTGAAGCCTAACTAGTATGGGGAAATTAGCTAAAATTACGGCATAATTAATGGCAGGTTTTTTTAAATTGAAATATATACGTTATAGACTGAAGTTATTTTTCATCAACCCTCCCCACTCCTCCCCCCTCTGCGTCACCCCTCTACCCTCCCTTAAAGTGCCGAAAATGCGGTTTTTCTCGATTTCTGACAAAACTGTTGAAGATACAGGAAAAACGCGTAGGAACAAAGTAATCCTTAATAAATTTACTACAAATCATTCATTAACACTTTGGTTCTAGCACTTATAGATTTCGCGTGATCCGTCACGAAAGTTGGTCCTTTGCTGTAATTTTCTTTAATGAATGTTAAGTTTTCGCCCAAAATGCTTACGAAATCGTCGAAATTTGTTTGATATGACTAAAATATTGTAACCCATGACTAAATTAAAATTAAGGGGGAAAAATCACTACCATGGGTGGAATTTCCAATATGTCTTGGAATTCCAGTAACTATTTAAGACATAATATTTTCACGGTAGTAGTCGCTAGGAGTACCATTGATCCATATAGTATATCGATGACGGGATGAGCTTTCGGTAGCTGTTGGTAGAGCCCTGGAGTTTCAATCCAGAAGCCGTGAGTTCAAGTTCCACCCATGGTAGTGATTTTTCCCCCTGAAATCCATTTTCAGTTTATAATATTTTAGTAATATCAAACAGATTTCGTATGCAATTTGGGAGTAAACTTAACATTCACTAAAGAAAATTGCAGCAAAGGACCAACTTTCGTGATGGATCACGCGAAAACTATAAGTGCTAGAACCAAAGTGTCAATGAATGATTTGTAGTAAATTTATTAAGGATTACTTTGTTCCTACACGCTTTTTCTGTATCTGCAACAGATTTGTCAAAAATCACGAAAAACCGCATTTTCGGCTATTTAAGGGGGGGAAGAGGGGTGACGCAGAGGGGGGAGAGATGGGGAGGGTTGATGAAAAATAACTTCGGCCTATAATGTACATATCCCAATAAAAAAAAAATCTTCCATTAATTATGCCAATATTTTCATACATAACTTTCCAGAAGCAACGTACTAAACGGCTCAGCCACGACATTGGTCTAAGCGCGACAGCGGCGAGCGGCGGCCATACATTGAAGCGAGACACAGCAATGGGACTTTTCATTCGCACGTATGACTGCCGCTCGCCGCTGCCGCGCTTAGACCAATGTCGTGGCTGGGCCGTGATAGTCTTGATTTTATTTGGATGTTGTCTACCAATAAAATTGTATATTAAAATATTACTTGTTATGTGGGAAATTGAGTCTTGAGGGATTTAGTAAAATCTGTAGAGTTCTATGAATAACATTTTGATGATTCAACTATTGAAAGTTTGTACGGAACCCTCGGTGAGCGAGTCCAACTCGCACTTGACCGGTTTTTTTTTATTTGTGGCACGACAAAAGGCTGAAATAAATATTAAATAAAAATCTACTAGGTATTATAAAACGTCAAAACTTATGAACAGGGCCCGTAACTTTCATGCCGATGACATCAATTTGACGTCACGCTGCATATAGGATGATTCAAATATTTTTATTGTAATAATTAATCATGATTCATTAATCAATTTTTATCATGTTCAAATCACTTCAAAAGTAAGCTTAGCTATTCAATATTCATACGTGAAATAATTAATACCTGCTTGATACGTGAAACGAACAGGAAACAATTTGTTTTATTTTAATAATTTATTGAAATATGGTAACAAACATATTTAATATAATAAAATGACAACTAGGGAACAAATCGCCCGGCTCGGCCACCAGTGGGCCCTGTCGTTTTTTCTTTCGTGTATGATATCTATTTAAATTTATAATAAAATGAATTTAAAAAAGTAAACAAATAACTTAATTTAATTTTCACGTATCAAGTAGGTATTAATTATTTCACGTATGAATAGATTAGTTTTGAAATCATGATTAAAATGATTGATGAATAATGATTAATTATTCAATAAAACTCTTGAATCACCTATATGCAGCGTGACGTCAAATTTATGTCAGCGGCATGAAAGTTACGGGCCCTGCTTATGAACCTACGCTGACTGATGGATGTCATAAACAATTCGTTAGCAATAGTGTATCCATTTTCATTGTCGTATGACATTTAGTGCGCGTTTCCGCACGAGACTACGAACAATCCCGTTCCCGACAAATCTCAGTGACGTGACGTTGACAAAGTGTTGGGCGACAAAAAGCGCTAGTGGAGAGTTCGCGAACCACGGTCAACGTGTTCTCTCTGTCTCACTTGTAAATTCGTTGGTAAGTGTGGGCAGGTAATGGTAATGTTACATGTCGAAATTGTTCGCGGCCTTCTGGAGGTAGGTACATTGCACATAGATATGTCACAATTGGTAGAAGAGGAGTGACATTCACGAGTTAAATACATGACGTTTTATTTGTTTTGTAGCTATGGTTATGGTTGGTTGGCTATGGTTAGCATGAGTTTCTTGCCGTTACGTGTGTTAGTTGTAACATAATTTCTCAACTTAAACTAATAAATAAAAACTAGCACTTTTTAAGAAACTGTATTAAATAATCCTTGAGAGTGTAATTACTTAATTATCAATGTGTATTATACGTATTATCTGCTTCAGTTCGATATTAAAACAATAACATATTTGTTTTAATAGTCCTTATCAATTATAATGATTGACATCACAGATTTATGTAGGTATTTATGCTCTGAGATTGAAATCATTTGTTTATTGTTGGAATGATTGTCGTGTCATGCTATGTGTTTCCCCTCATGCAAATAAATTAGTCTATTTAATAGATTATCACTCCTTTCAGTGATAGGTATCAGTGGTAATATCAGTAAGAATTCTGATATTTTCCTGCATAATACTACAAAAAGCGAGATGAAATTCACAGTGAAAATAACCCTCATTTGGGTAGTTACTTACTATGTTTTCACATTGTCCGATGCGATATCGGACGTAGAACTACTTGTACCGATATCACATTAAAGGCGCCATATTTGTCATTTTCCTTTGACATCCGAAACCGGATCGTATAATGTGAAAACGCTATAAGGATTTATAGAGACTCGAGTATAGGGTATATAGAGTCGGACGGATGACGAAAACAGCGTGTGTATTGTCGCACTGATACCGAGAGTTCCTCTAGGTATAGCTAGGGTTCAGGCCGGGCGATTCTGCTGGGCCTTATTAGATCAGAAGTTTGTAGAGTTTGCATGCTGAGTATATAAGTATACAGTCATATTTGACATGGCTCAGGAACAAATATCAGTCTTCATCGCACAAAATATAAACGACAAACGTCCTAGCCGATATTCGAATTCGCATGCCCCTATTAGAATTTTGCGCAGTTTATAAACTTTAATGGTATGCTTAAGAGGATTAAGTGATTAAACTAAGCGTATATGAAACTTGGTCTCCACCTCTTTGCACACTAAAAGGAAAACTTTCAATTTGATTGTCTGGAATAAAACTGTACGGACGCCGTTACAAGTTAGCCACTGCAGAGCTTATCTGCTCCCTGGGTCCCCATTCATCTTTTATTGTTCTGATTAAATTCTTTGTTGCTCGTAAACAGGGCCGGCTTTCTTAGGACTGAATAAACTTTATTGTGTCTTATACTCCTAATAGGGTTTCCAGGTTGCAACTTTAATGCTTGTTGAGTTTGGACAAAGCCTACGCAGATACTAAATATTTTTCAGTTATAACGTAGGTATTATCTCGCTATTATTTTCATTCTAAGTGCGTTTTCACATTATAAGCCCGGTATCCCATACATTACAGGCGCCACCTTGTATTTTTTCCTTGTATCCTTCCGACATCCGATATCGGATCGGATAATGTGAAAACGGACTTACATCTACGATCCGTGTTTCAAGTCAAATCTGCTTCATACGTCTCCTTATAAACCGCATTACATCCATTTTACTGTACATTTCCTTTAAAAGCAGTTTAGGGACACTTGGCTTTCCTCAGACGAAACCTAAGCTTTGTCACTATAGCCGTCATAACTTGTGACCCATGTGTGCAAGAGCGGAAACGGATCCATTACTCACAGGACTGCCACTGGCATTTGACCGCGTTTTTACGTAAAATTTCACACAACAAAATAGCGAATTCCCTAGGAAGGAAAGCGTGAAAGAATAGGGGAAACCCGGGGAGGAGAACTGAAATGCTGCGCGAATCATACTACGAGTAGAAGGTAAATCTAATTAAAGCCAACACGATAGCCTAATGGCGCCGAGCTCCGACTGTCTGTCGCTGATTCATATGTGTATACCGAGCGTACTTTTCCTCCGTTATTTTTATCGTTTTTTCCCGACTAGAGCGACGCCATTTGCTTTTTATGTTTTCTATCGGTGAGATAGTATCGCGGCTGGATTTGTTGTTCTTTAAGTACCGGGATCTCATAAAAGTTTCGAGCGTTACCCTTAATATTTTTTTCCTGTTGGGCAGTTAAACTTCTTTGAATTATTTGAGTCAGAAAATCCGGAATTTCCACTCTAATAAATAATATTGAAAGCAATTTCGCCCATTATTATCTTGTTGCGTGTCAGGCTATTTTTAAAATTGGGTATAATCTACTTATATAAAAACGAAAATCCAGAAAGGGATAAAAAACGAGGGAAGAAACGAGATGGCGCCTTACAAATTTTAAGAACTTTTGGACCACGTTTCTCGGATACAACGGAAGGTATCGTAATAGAAAAGCATTTAAGTCTATTGTCTAAATATAGGAATAGAAAATGTATATGAAAACTGCCGCTTACGCTGCGTATTTATTTTACAATTAGCTAACGAAAATTTCATAAACTTCACCATTTCAAGTCTTCGGCTATATTCGGGATCCAATCGGCAGGGTCTTTCGTTTCGCGAGAGTTCTGTCGTGTCGTTAATTTATGTGATGAATTTTGGTTTGGCGATGCCTGAATTGTAAGTAGATAAATCACGTTCACGGTTCTTTACTGAAAAGTGTAGGTACCCTAATACTGTTATGGGTAAAATAGGCATTGAAATTAGGGCATGTAAACAGGTAAATAATTGTATGGAAATTACCGAGACACCGGTAAATAACAAGATTAACAAGTTATTTTCATACAAACTATTTACCGATTGCATTCCCTAATTGAAATTGAGGATAATCGTGATTCCACATTGGGTGCAAGGACAGTGAAAGTGTTAGGCCCTGGTTTCTCTGACCACCCGGCACGGCCGGGTAGGCGACCGACGACGTTCGAATGTATTGTTCGGAAATGTTTGAGGTGGTTTCTCTGAAACCGCACGCGACGGTCTGTATTCGATTTGTAGAATAGCAACGGACGGTGGGTGGCGTATTGATATGGAAAATGAAATGATTTCACTAAAGATAATGATGAATTGTACTTCTGTGAAGTGTTTTCGACATAATCGAATATACGATGTAATTTTTTTTTACTGCACTGCAAGTGTTTAAGCACCAAGTTAAAAAATTGTACTTTCTTTTTGCCGGTATCGTTTGACTGTCTCTTTTTTGGATAATATCAATAGGTACTTACGTACCTACCTAATTCATGAACATCTTCTTCTAAGAATGTAAGTATTTTTGTATTCATTTTGCTCAGAGCACAACACAACAGTTCAAAAAGCAGTCTACCAGAGCTTCTGAGTTCCGTCGCCGGCAACGGGTGACCAAGGCTCAATCAAAACCCACGCACCCGCGACCTACGGCGTGTGGCACAGCGTGCGGCGCACATCCAGACGCCGCCGGTCGCGTGTGACGGGCCAGAGAAACCAGGGCCTTATTAGGATATCGATCACTTGCGCGAGCGAAGCCGCGCGGGCACGTCTAGTATTCTTATAAGTAGGCAAGTATGCTGCGTATAATGTGCTTTTTGTCTGAATATTTGCCCCTCTAGCACAACTTGCCTTGTCGCGCGCGAGTCCGTACTTGAAGTCGCGCTTGATGTATGGAATCGCTCGCGACAAGGCAAGTTGTGCTAAAGGATTTGGTGTGGAATAAACGTATTGACTTAAGTTAAGACACAGTACGTAAGTATAACATTGTAAACATAGTAATAAAACTTAGGTAAGTGAAGTTGATTATCCCGTGATTTTCCGGGAGCGTGCGGCCAGTATCAAAACATCACCGCACAAAAAACCCAACCGACCGGATGAGTTACGAGGCGCCGTTGAAACGCTTTTTCCTTATTCCGCGGGAATGCGCCACTTTAGAAAACAGGGAGTTCTAAATTAATGTACAACTATGAGTGTAGTGTTTAACTTCTGATGTTAGGTACCTACTCGCACTTATTTGTATACATAGTTTTGGCACCAGCCTGCGGTTTAATTTAAACTTTGTAGGAGTTTTCGTTACCTATCGAAATTTCACTGTAAAATATAAAATCTAAAATGCAGCACTATTATTTAGACTACCCTTTTTATAGAGCGAGAATATCGCCAGCCTTATAATGTCGCTAGCATCCTGCAGTTATGCCTCATGTATATTAAATAAATGGAATTTCGTTAAAATGAAGGTATCTATCTACATCCACTTTAGAACCCTGTCGTATTGACACCGTGCTTTGCTTTATTTGCTATAGATATCGAAGTGAAAGGGTTCTACAGTGGGCTAGGATTCACATTGGTTGACTGTGCTTATAGTGTTGTGGTAGTTAGCACAAACAAGTAGTAAATCGCTTACGCTTCGTAGCGCATTGTAGCGCGTGGTTAAATATCTCCACATATTCCTCTTCAGACCCTGGATTGTGCGATGTGAACGTTGGCCTTTTATCTACAAACACGCTTTGGATTGTGAAGAGTTAATATTTGGTAACCTATATAACTAAAGTTCGGTGATTATCGTATGTAGGTATATTGTTTTGCTCTACTCTTAATTCGTGTACGTTTACTTTAATATTCCTTCTCTGGAGTTCCGAAAACATATTGGTATTGGCACGAGCGGGGTTTTTTAAACTCGAGAGCTCCATTTTGTAAGCCACATGCATTAAGCCCAGTTTAGAAGGCTACTTACCAAGAATTTGATACTGAATTATTTGTTAGTATACTTCACTTTCCATACAACTTGCTGATACTGCCATATAGATGACTATAGAGCGATTCTTCATTGTCCGATGCGACCTTTGTCAGAAAAGAACCAGTTGACGTAGAATTTTTGTAAGCTCCTATTTTTAACCCCCGACGCAAAAACGACGGGGTGTTATAAGCTTGACGTGTCTGTCTGTCTGTTTGTCTGTCTGTCTGTGTGTGTCTGTCTGTGGCATCGTAGCTCCCGAACGGATGAACCGATTTAGATTTAGTTATTTTTGTCTGAAAGCTGAGTTAGTCGGGAGTGTTCTTAGTCATGTTTCATGAAAATCGGTCTACTATGTCGCGGTCGGGGGTTTTTCTTATAATTATCTGTTGCTTTATTGCCAATACCTCTATTGAATTGAAGTTTGACGTTATGCGGCTAAGACGTAATCCTTTGAAAAACTAGCGATTATTTACAAATTGGTTAAATCGATTATAGGGCATTTTATTAACGCACGTTTTATATGAAATCATATGAACAGCACTTTCAGGCGGAATCAAATACACGAGTAAACTTTCCTTGACATTTACGATAATAACCTAACCATAAAATTACAATTTTGATAAAAACCCCCGACAGCGACATAGTAGACCAATTTTCATGAACCATGGCTAAGAACACTCCCGACTAACTCAGATTTCAGACAAAAAAAACTAAATCTAAATCGGTTCATCCCTTCGGCAGCTACGATGCCACAGACAGACACACACACAGACAGACAGACAGACACGTCAAACTTATAACACCCCGTCTCGTTTTTGCGTCGGGGTTTAAAAAGAAACGTATTCTAAATCAAAAACTCATTCTAGAGTTACTAGACAGTGAAATATTACCTCTCAGTTTACCATAGCTAAACAACAAAAGTGTCTATTTGTATTAAACAATATTGCGCGTTCGGCAAGCAGCGGATATTTGTAAAGCCAATTCAGGGAAAATGTAAACAAAACGGTCCTGTTATTTTGTCGGAGATTGCAAGTTTTACCGGCACTCTGGGCCAGAATTCCCCGGCAAAGCTAATGCGATTCTGAATTGTTTTTCTTTGTGCGATACAGTGCAGCAGCATCGGTATACTGTTTTATTATAAAAGCGCAGGTTGTTGTTTCTAGTAATTGTCGTTGGATAAACGTGGACACATGTCCCTGTTATTGAGAGGTGAACAATTTAATAAATTCATTTATGTACGTAATCTTCTATAAGTACCTACTGAAAGATTAAATATTGAGGGGCGATAACAAGTGCGTCCGTTATTCAACATGACCTGGCCCCGTAGCCAAATGGCACTTCTGCGACGAGAAACGCCACCGAAACGCTGCAGAAATGTAGTCTGGCTCTGTCGCGCCAATACGCAAGAGCGATAAAGATAGATAGCTACGAAAGAGATACTATCGTGAGCGTTTTGTGAGCGGTTGTGCATTCGGCTACCTACGCACACTAATTTCCATCTTGGTCTTTAGGTTACCCATAAGGGCCGGATATTTCTGAATGTAAATAGGGCCCCTAAATATTAAGTACGACTTAAGTGCCTTTTGACCATAGAGGCCAAAAATCCAGGCCTGATATCAAATGTCTTTGTTTATGCTACTGCAAGCATATTTCGTGCGAGTAAACTATGAACATTTGCCACATCGATCGATCGATTTAAATGTACTTACATATGTATGTAACCAGCTAACAATTTACGCTTAACTAACGATTTTATGTCGATTCTGCATTATGAAGCGTCTTACAATGTCTTTCTTGCGCAACTAACATCAAAATAGCAGTGGCAGCAGAAAGATAAGAGGTTGTCACACACATACTTCATCTAATACGTAAATGATCTGTAAAAGGCACTATAAACAAAAATATGGAATGCGATGAAGTTCCGGATCTTCGCAATCATTTGTGATAGTCGCATTATTATTACGAGGAAAACATCGCGTTCGTTTACCAACCGTCTGGTAAAACCCTCGCCAGGGGCATGGCGAGTTCAAATCGGGGGGACTATTCTGTTTTATGAATTTGATAAAATGTTTTTATTGTTTTGATACGAAATTGAGTAGTATCATGAGATGAGGCGCGTCGTCGTTTAAGAAATACTGAGAAAGGACGCGACTCACACCTTGTGATAATAGTATGGTGTATGTAGGTAATAAGTATTTAACGAAGGGAAGACAATTGTTTTTCACCACACCAGCTGACAAAGATCAATTTTGCTACCCGAAAACGGATAGCAAAATTGCATTTTATCCACAAGAGTGCAAAGTAATTTCATACAAATTTTAACTTGATGCTTTGAGCTGGCTGGTAGAATTTACCTATAAATAATTATTTTGAATCATAAATATCGAATAGATTGCTGGATTTGATTTAGTGTGAGTATTTTGTTTGTGTTGGTGTGGTGAAAAATGTTGTGTTTCACTCGGTGGCAAAGTTTGTTTAACCTACGTGCCTTGAAACCCTCGCAACGCTCAATCTTCCACTTTTTGAGCCACTCGCTACGCTCGCTTTGGAATCTTTCGCTTGCTCGTGTATCAATATTGGCACGTGGTGCGGTTAAACAACCACTTTGCCCCATTGTAAGACAAATAACTATTGTAGTTATGGGCCTATTACATTAATAATAGAATATTAGAAATTAATGTACTACGTACATGCGTTGCGGAATCGTTCTCTTAAATGTTTTACAGCGTTTAATAGGTACAGTACAATAATATAAATATTAGTACCAGTGTAGTTACTCCTATGACACTGAAATATGTTTGAAGTTTATGAATTTTAAGTTCAAGTTAAACTGGGGACGTAGTCGCAGTAGAGTCAGAACGATCTAAAATAATCAGTTACTTGGGGAGCTATTCTGACTGCTTACACACAGTGAGGGTTAAAACTGTCAGCTAAGTGTTTAGTGTTTACCGTTTACAGGCCTCTTAAGTCATTTTTCCCCTCACTAGCTCGGAAACACGTGTTTTGTCCTTCAATACCAGCGGGTAAAAACGCATTTTATCCACTAGTGGGTAAAGTAATTTGACCTTGAATAAAGTCAAATTAACTGCTTTAAAATTGATAAAAGTAGGTGAATCTAGTAATAAAGATGATTTACCTCCTGTGGAACTACTGGAAGCAGTGATAAACGCATTTTTTGCGTTGTAGTTTCCTCGCTATAATGAGGGGAAAAGTTTTGTGTTACACTCGGGTGCAAATGTATTTTACTTCTCGTGTGTTAAAAAACTCGCAAGTTCAGGATTCTATTTTCGAACCACTCGCTTCGCTCGTGGTTCAACTATAGAATCCTTTCACTTGCTCGTTTTTAAATTCCACACTCGGCGTTAAAATACAACTTTGCCCCCTTGTATAACAAATAACTATAAATAGGTAGGTAATAACGTATCTTATTTTATTTACTTATTTTAATGAAAACAATAAATGTTAGAATTTCCTCAGTAATTGTCAAGATCGGTCAACAGGGTTCTCTTATATTGAAAAGAAACTAATATTTTACGACCGCTTCGGCTATTCTGGCTTTGAAGCCGATGATACAAAATCCGTACTAATATTATAAATGGCAAAGTGTGTGTGTCTGTTTGTTTGTCCGTCTTTCACGGCAAAACGGAGCGACGAATTGACGTGATTTTTTTAGTTGGTGATAGTTGAAGGGATGGAGCCGATGATGAAGCCGCGGGCAAGAGCTAGTATGTACATATAGCCAATATCTACACACGCTTTTTTTTGAGTACATGGTTTAGCCAATTTGTGTGAGCTTGACCAAAAGTTGTTATTTAAAATATTTAATTCACACTTATAAAAATGTTCCGTATAACAGCGCTGTGTCCATCTGAGCCTTATCAACGGTAGACGCCGATCGAATCGCAGTCTGACTCTGTCGCGCCAATACGAAAGTGCTATAGAGACAATTAATATATGCACAAACCGTTAATATATGACGACCGGTCTGGCGCAGTCGGTAGTGACCCTGCATACTACGCCGCGGTCCCGGGTTCGAATCCCGGTAAGGGCATTTATGTGTGTGATGAGCACAGATATTTGTTCCTCAGTCATGGATGTTTTCTATGTATATAAGTATTTATATATTATATATATAGTTGTCTGAGTACCCACAACACACAAGCCTTCTTGAGCTTACCGTGGGCCTCAGTCAATCTGTGTAAGAATGTCCTATAATATATTAAAAAAAAAACACGATGTTGTCGTAAGTGTTTGTGCATATATTATGGCGGTACAGAACAGGCTACTCGCCTGTGTGCCCGGCGCAATGGGAACGTCTGCCCAGCGTGCGTAGCCGAATGGCTCACGAAACTAAACGCTCGTAGATATCTATCTCTATCGCTCTTGCGTATCGGCGCGACAGAGCCAGACTACCTTTCGCGGCGTTTCGTTTTCGTTTCGCGTTGTAGAAATGCCATTGGGGGCCTGGATACACGGGATTTCCCCTTGTCCTATGAGCAGAATACATATACGGGGACCAGCCATGCTCTGCATGGTGACTTTAGAGATCATAATCAATATTACTAGATTAACTAGATTTACTTGAACTTGAGTTACTCGTAATTCGGTGCAGTACTTAGATTCCATTTACATTACACATACCTACAATTACCTAGGATTTGTAATACCTACATCTAGTTCAACAAATATTTTCTCACATAAGTATATTTTCAGAGTTGTTTCATATCAATATCACATAGCGTATAGGTGAGCATTTCTTTTTTTTGCCACTTTTATGAAATGTGATATTTTTGAAAAAATGTATGCTATTTCTACTCACAGAATCACTAGCTTTTTCAATCCTAGTAGTTAAAAAAATTGTTCCATACTATTTTTCTTATTTTGTTACCATTTTCCGTACATGTTGTGTGGGGTAACAAAAGAGGAAAGTAACAAAAATGTATGGAAATTCTGGGACACTTTCTGTCTGCCAGAGAGATTGAAAGTAATCGTGATTCTGAGTACAATTGACCTAAAATTCCCTAAAAAAATGAAAAAAAAAAAAAAAAAAAAAAAAAAAAATGCTCAGGTATGAACCTATTATCCTATCCACAGAACTCCATGACCCTAATACAAACTTTTCCCTCAGGGGAAGACTCGTGACCTCTCTAAGTCACACTTGTAACGCCTTTGTTTCCCCTTCGGGACCCTAACCGGAAAGTATGGCATCATCGAGTTGTCGTCGGTATAACATATTAGGTTAAAAAGGGTTTTGGTCTGTTATGTTGGTAACATGAATCAAAAGTATGTCTCCAAACTGCAATTTTAACCGTTTTATTAACTTTTCTGGTACATCATACACCCCTTGGCACATGTGATACAACTTGAGTTACAGGCGTCCATAGGTTACGGTGACCGCTTTCCATCAGGCGAACCGTATGCTTCCACCGACGTAGTATAAAAAAAAACATAGCCGTATAAAAATACTAAAAACTTAGCGTACTACCAAAGACATTATTATATAACTCCTAACTCCTAACTAAGAAAAAAACGTACCTCAGTACAATACAGAAAAAGGTACGGTGGCCTAGATGGCATTACACCTTTGGGGTACGCTCAGCTAGATGGCGCTAATATTAATATTTGACATTTTAACACATATCGAGCTAAGAATATGGACTAAAGTGTCAAAACTGAGGTTCAAAAGTTTTAAGCTTGTGTCAAGAGATGGCAGTCTATGCACTGCGATTACACATTTTACTTCGACAGTAACTCTCTATAATATTACGATCCTCTTTGGTACTACTAACGTAACATATCCTTCGCTTGCCCGTCAAACGACAAATAAAATACCTACGCTTTATTTAACTAATACTAATGAGTTACCACGTAAAACTCAGAAGAATAGTAGGTACGTACCGCGACTACACACTCTACACAGGCGGGCGCGTGGCGCCCCTCACCCACTTGTTCATTCGAATAAACGGCTAGCGTGTAGGTACTTAACGCGCGACCGCGAGCGAGTGACGTAGGCCTGTTTTAAGTAAGATAATGGTGCTAAAGCAAACAGATTATTTCCAAAAGGCCACAACAGAGGAAATACCTACTCACCGCAGACTTACGGCGTCCACAAAGTGGCAGGTGAGCGTTTCTTTTTTTTTTTCGCCACTTTTATGAATATGAAAGAAGAATATGAAATGTGATATTTTTGAAAAAAAAAAAAATGCTATTTTTACTCAGAATCACTAGCTTTTTCAATCCTAGTAGTTAAAAAAATTGTCGCATACGATTTTTTCTTATTTTGTTACCATTTTCCGTAGGTAAATGTTGTGTGGGATAACAAAAAAGGAAAGTAACAAAAATGTAAGGAAATTCTGGGACACTTTTTGTCTTCCGGTGAAATTGAAAGTACCTACTCGTGATTCTGAGTACAATTGACCTAAAATTCCCTAAAAAAATCAAAATAAAAAAAATGGCAAAAAAAAGAAATGCTCAGGTAATCAATACACTGATCAAAGTTGTCGGCTTTCACAAAGTTCCGAGTTCCGTGGAAGCGACAACATGGAACTTCCATTAAGGTTACACGGATACCGCGAACCAACCCAACTATCGTCCAATATTACTATTTATGGTCCACTAGTTCTATATAATACTAGCTTTTCCCCGCGGCTACGCTCGCGTTAAATTTGAAAATTGCTGAATGCTCCATACAAACTTCCACCCCCCATTTTAGGTAAGTGGATGGTTACAAAGAGACAAAAAGTAGCCTATGTCACTCTCCATCCCTTCGTCAATTCGTCGCTCCGTTTTGCCCTGAAAGATGGATCTATAAACAGACACCTACACTTTCCCATTCATAATATCTTATACCTTTAAACGAGCCATTCTTATATATTTATTTATTTATTTCTTTATATATGTCGCAGTAAGATAAAGCCGTTATATAGTTATAAACCTAGGAATATAATTATACGTCGTAACATAGTTAAATGAAAGCGATTAATTGCTATCTTACTAGGAATATATAGGGCTCTGGATATTCGTTACTACCCGCCGATCCGTGCGCCCGGCCCCTTAGCCCCGGCGGTGCTAAGCGTCCGAACTACCCGAACCCGCCGAAGTCCGTTCCCGTGTAGTGCCGTTCGCGCGTGTAGTGCCGAATCGGCGTTCGGGGCCGGACGGCCGGACGCACGGACTTTGGCACCGTTCGGGTATTGAACACACGAGGCGGCCGCCGGCGGACCGATCGACTAAAGCTCGGAACACACTACGCGGACGTCCGTTGTAAAACGACCGCGACCGCGACCTATCAGTGTGCACGGAACAAAACATCCAGAGAGCCAGATTTCGATCGGACGTCCGTGCGCTCAAGGCCACGTCCGCGTCCGTCGACCGATAGTTTGCACGGTTATGTGTATTTCCATTGTCCAGATTCCCGTCCGCGGTCGATTTACGACGGACGTCCGCGTAGTGTGTTCCTAGCTTTATTGCCGTGCCGGTTTGTATTTAAAAAATAGGTGAAATTTAAAATTTATATTAATTTAGCGAACGAATACGAATTGGTTTTATACATAAATACTTACTCGTTTTATTTTGATCAATAACATGTTAACTATATTTTTTGTACTTGTTCCCGTTACGTTGTAGGCTACTCGTACAGATTAGATAATATGGTGATATTCAATACAAATATTACAAACGTATTCCTATTCCTATAGGTCCATAATTCGCCAGGCACACTAGTCTACTGGTTTTTTTTTCAATAAAGTTGCTTAAGACAATTGCGAAAAGTAGAGTTTAATGGACTTTATTTGTCTCTAGGTTAACTAATAGAAGTCTAAACAGGGTATTGGTTTGTGTGAAAAATACTATATTAGTTCTATTAATTGATTGTTTTATAATGTTCATGGTGCCTTACTATAGGGACCATACCACCTATAGTATAGTTATATCTATGTCTCATAGTTGTAAAATAAATAAATAAATATTGGGGACATTACACAGATCGACTTAGCCCCAAACTAAGCAAAGCTTGTACTATGGGTGCTCAGCGACGATATACATACTTAAATAGATAAATACATAACTATGGAAACGGATTATATCGCGTATCCTGAATTTACTATTCATCCCGACGTTTCGAACACTTTACAGCGTCCTTGGTCAACGGGTGACACTCAGTTTCCACAGTTTTATTTCATAAATATCTTTCAAATTAAGGAAATGTAGGTATTTGAACTATCGAGTTATTAGTTTTTATCTAAGAAGTTAGTAGAATTAACGTCGCATGAGAAGACAAAGATAATAATAATGACTTGTGGGCGGCACAATAACCAATACCCGTGGTGATTTTTGCTGATAATAATGACACTCAAACCTCACACCCGGCTTCCCTTTGACATGGACAAACCTTTTGTTTTGAAAAGTTCTAGATGTAGCCGCGCTGTTTTACAAATACCTAGTTAAGAATGATATTTTTTTTGTTATTTTGGAGGGAACCACTTTGAAGTGAATATGTATCCATAGTCCTGGTTCTTAACTTGAGCTAGTCGGATAGGTTGTGACAAAAAGCATGAGACTTGACATGTATATAGATAACTTACAAACACTTAACAGAAAAAATAAAAGTACGCAGACGCCGAAGTGTCAATGTTTCCCCTCTTTTCCCTAAACGCTAAAAATGGGATATAATAGTGGGGGGAAGAGATTGACTCCTCGGCGTGTTTCTACTTCTATTTATTCTTATGAACGTCAAAGCTATGTGCATACCAAGTTTCATGCTTTCTGACATCATAATAATTTAGGCCACTGAAAACGCGTGCCCTATATAATAATACCTAAAATGTAAAACATGGAAAAAAATCGAGTAGTTAAAATTTGTCCCCCAGTCACAATTGCTCCGCTGTCCCTTTCTCGTTTTAGTTATTAAGGTTTTATCATTTTTGGTTCTTTAAACTGATTTTCATATTCGCTTGAACCTAGAACGCGAACGATCATCAAGCATCACCATACGTCGAGAACGGATCGGACCCGCGGGTTTTTAAAGTCCGTCGATCCGGACACACGGACTACACGGGTACCCGGACCTTAATTACACGGTCCCTAATTACCCGTTCCAAACGGGCCAGAAATCCGGATTCGTGTAACACGGGAACGGATACCCGGCAACGGGTACACGAAACACGGACGCGACCGGGAGCCCTAGAATATAACTATAATACGTTACTAGTTTAGTCATATAGTTATATGACTGGATTAAGTTTAGTGAAATGATTGTAGGCAGGAGTGCGGCGGTGCGGCGGAGGTATAGTTATAACCCTAGGGATATAATTATATGCCGTAACATAGCTAAACGAAAGCGATTCCTTACCATCTTACTAGGAATATAATTATAATACGTTACTAGTTTAGTTATATAATTATATCACTGGATTAAACTTAGTCTAGGGCAGCGGTTCTCAAACTTATTTTCCCATGGAACCCTTTTATAAGTAAAACATCTGACGGAACCCTTAAATTATTTTTCCCCTCACTAGCTCGGAAACACGTGTTTTGTCCTTTAATACCAACGGGTAAAAACGCATTTTATCCTCTAGTGGGTAAAGTAATTTGACGTTGAATAAAATCAAATTAACTGCTTTAAAATTGATAAAAGTAGGTGAATCTAGTAATAAAGATGATTTACCACCTGTGGAACTACGAACTACTGCAAGCACTGATAAACGCATTTTTTGCGTTGTAGTTTCCTCGCTACAGTGAGGGGAAAAGTTTTGTGTTACACTTGAGTGCAAATGTATTTTACTTCTCGTGTGTTACTCGCATGTTCAGGATTCTATTTGTATAACCCCCTTGTATAACAGATAACTATTTTTTTATTGCAATCATTATTTTAATAAGCAATCATGATAGTGGGTCACTATCAAATTTACCTTATCGCTAAACGACTATTTCGGCTAGATGTCAGAAAATGTAAATAAACAGCATAAAGTCAATTCAGCTGGGATGACATGAAAGTAGAATACTCAATCAGCAAAAAGTCAATATAACTGGATGGCTAAGGCTTAGAATGAATGAGTAGCCAAACGTCTGGAAATATATATAGTCCGTATCATTCGCATATCTAAAAAGCCAAAAGTGTAGTTAGTTAATTGATGTCAACACAGAACGATACAGTAGCAAAACGTCCGGAAATATAATGTGTCATGGATGTCATGGTTTATAATAAATATGTAACAGTTCTTAATAACAGTGCGAGAAGGTTTGAATTCTCAAGACACTTACGCATTTTAAAACCAGACGTTTTGCTAACGGGTCGTTTGGCGTTTATTCTTTATAGCAATAAAAACATTAAACAATCCAGACTTTTTGCTCCTTGACTGTTTAGCGTTCATGTCTGTTTTGTAATACAGACATTCGAAGATAAAGATGTTTTGCAGTTAGATCATTTTAAATTGTTACGTTTTAAGATCCAGACGTTTTGCTAAAGACGCATTTATTTAGCATTTATGTCTACGTAGCCACGAAGACATAACACAATCCAGACATGTCAGCTATATAGTCTTTTAGCGATAAGGTAAATTTGATAGTGACCCATGATAGTAAAATCTAATCACTAGATTCTAATGTGAGGTATTACATGAAACTGTTTTTTATTTTTTAACAATTGGTGAATATTTGGTTTTATGGAAGAGAGTTGAAGTTGCATATCAGGTACCCAAAATTCACACGGAGCCCCCAGAGAGGCTTTGCGGAGCCCTAGGGGTCCGCGGAGCACACTTTGAGAATGGCTGGTCTAGGGATATAATTATAATACGTCTCTAGTTAAGTAATATAGTTATATTACTGGATTAAGTTCAGTAGTATAATTGTAGCAGTGTAGTGCGGGGGTGCAGTGGAGACGGGGGTGGGGGCTTACCCGCTACCACAAGGCAGTCGTTCGGCATCAGTTGTCGTTCACGTCATGTAGTGCGCATTGTAGAAGGACAGTGGCCGGTAACTTTACTAGAGAACGCACGACTTCCGATATCGGATCGGATAATGTGAAAACGCACTTATGTCGCGACTCTGTCCGTCCGTCTGTGTATTTTGAGAGAATAAGCACATTGAAATGGAAATAATTAACAAATTCTTGCCCTAAACAATTCTTCACTGTGGTTTGTTTACGTTATATAAGGAAATACAATAGTACCATGGTTTCAAGCAATGTTGCAAATTGCACTATTTGCGATAAATATCATGTTTATCTTGTCAGATTAAATTAAAACTGCCATCGCACAAATCCAAATGCAGATACAATTTAAAAAAATGAATAAATCGGATATTTTGATAAGAACCGGGAGCACCGGTTCCTAAATTTTTGTCCCGGTTCTTTCGCCACCATAAAATTACCGGGATTTCCCGGGAAATCAAGAACCGGGAAATACCGGGAGAATGCTCTAACTGTTACGTTTTAACTAATATAGCTTGGATTCGTTCAAGGCTGGCTGGTGGTTTGGTTGGTTCGTGTCAAGGCTTCGAATCTCGGCCAGAAATAAGGTTTTTGTTTTGTGGTATAATAAAATAGAACCGAGCGAAGCTCGGTCGCCCAGATATTTAGTATGGATTAAGGGCCGGTTACACAAAACCGTCTGTTTCCGAATTTACCGTTCGCTATTTTTCTTGTATTGGAATTTCCATACGAATACAATTCTGCTGCTTGACGTTGATGTGTCTGTACCGTAGCCGAATGGCATTTCTGCGACGCGAAACGAAAACGAAACACCGCGAAAGGTAGTCTGGCTCTGTCGCGCCAATACGCAAGAGCGATAGAGATATCTACGAGCGTTTCGTTTCGTGAGCATTTTTTTTTTCATTTATCATATTTGTGCCATTCGGCTACGTACCCTGATAACTGTGGCTGATTCAACTGGCCCTGCGTCCGTAGCTCCGTCGCCCGTTTTTAAAAAAAATCATTGATGTTAAAGGCTTATTACAGAGTCGAGGATTATTTGACAGACAAACATGCATGGCCCGAACCAGAAACTACAAAAAACGAATAGCAATTAAAATAATTGTATTATGTATAGAGGACACAGTTCAGATAAGAAAGCACATCAAATATTTTATGTTGTGTAGGTAAATTACATATTTAATGATATTGAGATTCATATTATCTTTTTCTTCTGTGACAATTTGATATGTTTTCTCTGGAGAAGAACGACGTATTATTAAGCAATAATATAATTTATTGAAATTAATTTCCATAGAGTACCTAGTCTGTTCATATTCTTTGATGACTTTTGCATG
Source organism: Leguminivora glycinivorella (assembly GCF_023078275.1). Classification (NCBI taxonomy): domain Eukaryota; kingdom Metazoa; phylum Arthropoda; class Insecta; order Lepidoptera; family Tortricidae; genus Leguminivora; species Leguminivora glycinivorella. The sequence goes on from NC_062971.1 coordinate 29,329,689, forward strand.
TTAAATTGTATCTTGTTATTTAATGCATGTTAATTATAAGATGTAATGTTTTGAAAAGAAGTTGCCCGCCGAGTTTTTTGCCGGTCCCATAGTGGATACCCCCCTCCCAACTGAGGGGGGACTGAAATCTTCTCGAGGCTGAGGCGTAGGGTTAGAGCCGGCGTAGCTTTATTTGACGTTCATATGCGCATTGTAATATGCCTACTTGAAAAATAAATATTTCGTTTTCATTTCATTTTCATTTAACCCCCGACGCAAAAACGACGGGGTGTTATTAGTTTGACGTGTCTGTCTGTCTGTTTGTCTGTCTTTGTGTCATAGTGACGTTATAAATCAGATTGTAAGAAATCTCTTACTGCTTGTCATTTTGACATGTGGTTCCAATTGGTTGACTGTAAGTACCTATATTAGCGATACAGCGAGAGATTGCCGCCGGCGGCCAGTCGCCAGCGTCCTTGATACAATGCCTCGAGGGTGTACTTTAAAGGTAAGCTCGCTCTTAAGCTGTACACTGTTCATTCTTAGTTACAGTCATAAAGTTTCTCGATATTTATTAACTAGAATCTAAAGGTAGGCGAATCTAAGCTTTTAGCTCCGATTGTTACTTCAGAAGTGCGTCATCACACGCCTTTAATCGTTGTAGTTATTGGTAACTTTAATGTAGATTTTTGACAATAAATGACAAAAATCAGTACAATATGTAGGTTCTAACAATCTATAAGGTTCTAACGCTTCAAACGATTCGTGTTTCTGATAGTTTTGCTGATTTGCCTTTTGTTTTCTCGATTGACTTTTTGATTTATTAGACAGTACAAGAAATAATCGGGATATTTCTTCTCGTATTCGTAACGTTTGTTGGTAGTTCCTTTAACCGCAAGATAAATACCTATCTCTATTGTGCCTGAGCTGTAAATTCACATTTTTGACACATTTGTTTTGAAGTATGTTGCGATTTAGCTAAGACGTATCGTTTGCCAAATCTAGCGATTATTTACGAATAGGTTGAATCGATTAGGCCCTATGTACAAGGTGGCGCTTAAACAAATATACGATTTCTATCAACTTACTGAAATGTCATTTGAATCGAAATGACAGACTCTGCCACAGCACTAGTTTAAAAATAAAAATGAATGATAAATGACATCACAAGTAAATCCTGCGTGATAAATTGTGTCGCATAACTTCAAAACTGGGTAAGTCCATTCTGCTATAAAGTTGATTATCTTTCTGATCATATTATATTGTTTATATGTTCAACCTTAAAGCAAAATGGATTTACCCAGGTTTGAAGTTAAGCGACACAATTAATATCGTAAAATACTCACTAACGAAGATCCGCAAAAATATAACATGTCATGTGTTAGATTATGTTTAAAATAAGTGATATATTACGACTAGGGAACAAATCAAATTATTTTGTTGGGCGGGCGGGTGGTCTAGTGGTGAAGACGTTAGCCGCGTAAGCTGAAGACCCGGGTTCGATTCCCGGCTCGGCCACCAGTGGGCCTTGTCGTTTTTTCTTTCGTGTATGATATCTATTTCAATTTATAAGTGATATATTGTTTTTAAGTATTTTATTTTTTTTTAAATATTATTACAGGATTTTATTTAAAATTTCATTAGGTCGCGCCAGTTTACGTTTTGTGGACGCTGTCATGTGTCAAAAGGGTGAACTTACAGCTCCGGGACAATAAATAATCTCTATAAAGTGATTAGACGATGTAGGTATTGGAACGGCCATGGGTCAGCAAGCGTAGTGAATAGCAATCAAGTCTTTGATAGCGCAGCCAATTTTACAACCAGCCAGCGTCCCTCTGAATAATACCTCTATAAAACTGTGCGGAGCGAATACACTCGAATCTAGAAACGAATTTACTCCATACCAGGGGCGGCTCACTCCGCGATTCTATCGCCGCGCTACAAGTACATGCTGGCGGCCGCGAGTTCGCGGCCTAATCAGGGGTGACGCGCATTCTCACGGAACGCATGTTCGCACTTTCTATTGTTACTTTACGTCGCGAGTTTTTTTTTTAAGGTTCATATGCGAAGTCCACGTGTGGAATGGATAATAATGCTTAGTTAAATAGACATCATGAATAAAATAGGACAATCTTACACAGATCTTATTGATTAAGTCCCACGGAAAAGTTCAATAAGGCTTGTGATGCTGAAGGCTTAAACAAAAATATATAAATACTGTATATATACCTAGAAAGTAGTCAAGACTTGAATATATAGTATAACATTTTATCTGGGAATTAATTCGTTTTAATCCATAGGCAACCCTATCATCCGACGCTGCGCACGTGCGGCTCGTTTCTTTGTTAGAATTTTGTAGGCATTTTAAAATGCGGCATTTCGTGAACATCAAAGCAGTGGGCCTTCTGTACTTGTACTATTATATATTCTGTGTCCATACGGAGATTCATGTACTTGCTGCTGTTTAAAATGGACGGTTAACTCGTAAAGCTGAATACCATCGGATGGAGTAACGCCCTATGTCCGTAGGAAGCAGAGCTACGTGCTCACTTGCTTTTCAACTAGGGCGCGTATCTTGAAAAGCCAATAGCTTATATGGACGCGGCCGGTCACTAGTCACTATACGGAAATGACAGGACATGTCAGAATAAGATAATAGGGGTATAGTTTGAATAGGGAACTAGACTATAGTTAAAATAAAATATTTTATACCATGCACGAAATAAAGTATCAGATAATTATAAGAAAAATATGGAACAGAAGATATTTTTTAATCCAATTTCTATTTAATAAGTCAGGTAGAAATATATAAAGTAACTGAGTTGACCGTGACGTCACTCAATTCGATTTCATATAAATTCCATATTAGCAAGTCGTTCAAATTCGTTTTGACAGTTCTTAAAAAGAAGCTGATTTGACTAGGAGGCAAGTAGCCTATATCATGATATGTCGGAAATGTCAGAGTCGGTTCTCGTATTACAATCACAAAACAAATAGGTTATTAGGTTTTTATTAAACCATATATCCCAAAAAGCGTCTAAGCTATGTTTCTCCTGTCAAGTGTGCAACTGATGCACCGTCATGAACCGCTATTTGCTTCATCAAAATGTTTTGACGTTAGATAACGCTTGTACTGGATTACCTACAAGGCGAACATAATAGGCAATGCTACTTGCTTCCTAGTCAAATCAGCTTCTTTTTAAGAACTGACAAAACGAATTTGAACGACTTGCTAATATATGGAATTAATATGAAATGGAGTTGACATGACGTCACGGTCGATTCAGTTACTTTATATATTTCTACCTGACTTATTAAATATAAATTGGATTTAGTAATTAATTATGTTCATGTTTTTCTTATAGACAATTATCTGATGCTTTATTTCGTGCATGGTAACACAATACATATATGATCTAGGTACATTAAGTACGTACTCGTACAGGTAAGTTCTCTATTGTACAGTTCACGTTGGAGTCCGATAGCAGATCACCGGCAACTGCCTCCTGAGAACAAAAGATGGGAATTACAAAAGATTGGAATCGAAAAATCTCACAATTCTCTGTTATTGTTAGGAAGTAGAAACCCGTAGCCTTTCATTCTGATAATTGACTTTTAGTTTATCATCCAAAGTAGTTTTTATAATCAATATATTTTCCACCACATTACTAATCAAAAGCGAAAAGGAAATGGTTTATTACAGCAACAGATTACTGGAGCAACAGATAAATGGGGAAACTAGGCCCGTCCCTGTGTCACATGAGACTAATTTGTCTACAACTGACACCGTCTAATGAATTTAATCGATCGCAACTCATGCTGCCCTTGTAATCAGTCACCGGGGCGAGATGACAACGAAGATTGAATTTTAAGTTACTAGACTCTAGTAACTTAAAATTCATGTCATCAATCATCATCTAGTAACTAGAGGTAAGTATCTACAGTAAAAGGCGATAAAGAATTTTGCACATCGGTCTTTGGAAAGAGATAACGCTCTACGAAGACAAAAAATGCAATATAATGTGCATTATTTATCGCTGGGTACTCTATTAGGAGTATTAGTATTATATGTCAATTAAACGAACAGTATACACGGTGGTGTTATATTATGAGGAAAATGAACAATTTCTAACAGCGCGTTCCTGATCACATTTCAAGACTAAAATGCAGGTTTTTGGGCAGGCAGGGACGTATGGTCGCGCGATAAATGATGCATTTACAAATAGTGCGATAGTCGACGGTCTGATGTTATATCGCGCGACCATGCTTGCAAGCATGGCAGGCAGGAGTCCATTTTGTCTTAAGTTACTGAAACAACAGTACCTACACCTACCTATATTATGTAATAGAGAGTAATAAAGATAGGGCACGGTACTTAGCTATATCAAATGGTTTTGTACTACTAAACTGTACATTATTTAAGACTATTTGTACGTTAATGAAAACCTTTTGTAATTCGTTATTTACAAGAGGCTTACAAAAACATTTTCATAAATATTATCATTCATAACTCAGCATAAATACAGCTTTGACAGATCCCAAGAATTCCGAACAAAGACAAAGAGTGATAAGGAGACTCGTGAATAAGTCAAGGGGACAGCGCGGTTAGCCAACGAACGCCGGAGATTTTGCATGATATTCAAATCACGGCGGTTCTCTGAAGGAGACTAGTGATGTAGCCCTATTGCTACTACCAAAGAGGATCGAGTATTATAGAGAGTTACTGTCAAAGTAAAATGTGTAATCACAGTAGTGCATAGACTGCCATCTCTCGACACAGGCTTAAAACTTTTGAACCTCAGTTTTGACAATTTAGCCCATATTCTAAGCTTGATATGTTTTAAAATGTCAAATATTAATATTAGCGCCATCTAGCTGAGCGTACCCCAAAGGTGTAATGCGATCTAGGCCACCGTACCTTTTTCTGTATGGTACTGAGGTACGTTTTTTTCTTAGACTTTATCTGTCTATACGGAGTTATATATGTCTTTGCTACTACTAAGGATTGTATGAGAACGCGCAAAGTGTAACAAGGATATAATCTATCTCTATCGCTCTTGCGTATTGGCGCGATAGAGATAGATAAGTATCTACGAGCGTTTCGTCTCGTGAGCGTTTGTGCATCGGCTACGCACCTGGACACTTGGACAGAGCCTTGTGGTAAAGGCTCATGCGACATTTCGGGGTGCGGGTTTGGCATCATCGTGTCGGCTATGCGGAAAAAGCGGACACTTTTAACGCCGTCGCGTCTCATACTTCCATATCGATAAGGTTTGAATTCGTATGCGTCGCATCGCCGTCGCGCGACCATCGCGCGATCGTCGCCCATGCAAGCCACGGCATAAGATAAAAAGAAAAACCGGCCAAGAGCGTGTCGGGCCACGCTCAGTGTAGGGTTCCGTAGTTTTCCGTATTTTTCTCAAAAACTACTAAACCTATCAAGTTCAAAACAATTTTCCTAGAAAGTCTTTATTAAGTTCTACTTTTGTGATTTTTTTCATATTTTTTAAACACATGGTTCAAAAGTTAGAGGGGGGGGACGAACTTTTTTTCCTTTAGGAGCGATTATTTCCGAAAATATTAGTATTATCAAAAAACGATCTTAGTAAACACTTATTCATTTTTAAATACCTAGGTATCCAACAATATATCACACGTTGGGGTTCGAATGAAAAAAAATATCAGCCCCCACTTTACATGTAGGGGGGGTACCCTAATAAAACATTTTTTTCCATTTTTTATTTTTGCACTTTGTTGGCGTGATTGAAGTACATATTGGCACCAAATTTCAGCTTTCTAGTGCTGACGGTTACTGAGATTATCCGCGGACGGACGGACGGACGGACGGACGGACGGACGGACGGACGGACGGACGGACAGACAGACACGACGGATGAACTTTCGGACGGACGGACGGACGGACGGACGGAGACAGACAGACATGGCGAAACTATAAGGGTTCCTAGTTCACTACGGAACCCTAAAAAGCAGGTACATATTATATAAATGAAAAAATATAATTAAATAATCAGTTGGTTACCAAAACTAGCCAATATCACCCCATCTACTTAATTAATGTTTAATCTTCGCTTAAAGAACTTTTAATTTACTTGTACGTGATTACACTTATGATCCAAGTAAAACAAGTGAGTAGGTGTTACAAACAATTTAAAGCAAGTTTATTATTAAAGGTTTGTTTGCACTCTCCCTGTGGGATTGGTCTTTTGATTGGCATTGTAAAAAAAATATAGTCTGAAATTAAAGGACTCCCGAAATATATATTTGCTTGCAACTTCAACAGAATTCAGTGGTTTGTTATTGCGCTGAAATATTTTTCAGTTCACTAGCTTGAAAAAAAAACTATGATAGACCTTCATAAGTGGGCGTGAATATGATTTGAGGTCAGATTTATTTGATACGTTAAAAAAATAATTTGTAGTATGTAAATACTAAATTTCTTTTTCACGTTTTTATTGAATCATCAATGCATCGAGGCCGACATGGACACCGTTGGCAAATGTGATGGCTGGAGGTACCTACCTCAAATTGTAATTTTTAAAAGCCGCCTCAAATCTCTCAAAAGAAGGTAGTTCTCTACCTTCGTCTGTATTTTTTTTTTATGTTTGTTCCTCGATATCTCCGTCGTTACTGGACCGATTTTGAAAATACAGATTGGTCCCATTTTTCTTAGAACCCAGTTCTGGTGATGGGATCCTGGAGAAATCGAGGGAACTCCTCAAATCTGAAAGGCCCATATGTATGCCTTTCAGATTTGAGGAGTTCCCTCGATTTCTCCAGGATCCTGATTTTTGTGTTTTTAAAGGAACAGCATGCATTTACGTACGAAACAGTGACATTTGGTGCAGTGGAACTGCTAATGATGGTCAGAACGGAACTCCTCAAATCTGAACGGCACGCTTATAGTGACTTTGGTATTTTTATAAGAACAGCATGCACTTACGTCCAGAACAGTGACATTTGGTGCAGTGGAACTCCTGATGATGGTCAGAACGGAACTCCTCAAATCTGAACGGCACGCTTATAGTGACTTTGGTATTTTTATAAGAACAGCATGCACTTACGTCCAGAATAGTGACATTTGGTGCAGTGGAACTGCAGATGATGGTCAGAACTGAACTCCTCAAATCTGAACGGCACACTTATAGTGACTTTGGTATTTTTATATGAACAGCATGCATTTAAGTTCAGAACAGTAACATTTATTTAGTTATATTTATTAAGTCAAATTTTGTCAAGCTTCGATTTCTTGAGGAATTCATGAGGAATTGAGGAAACTCCTCAAACCTTAACGGTATACGTATATTGATTTTTGTTGCCATCAAATAATTAAAGCATTAAAAGCAGTTTAAAAAATACTTACACATCTCTACATAATCCAACATTCGCAACGCAAGTAGCTTTCACCAGAACCCCAAAGGCGGCGGTTTTTTTTTCTTAAAAATTATATCTAACTTTATTATCTTCAATTACTGACTTCAGGTCTTCGCTTGACCAGATCCAATCAAATCACTTGGGCCTCAACTCCCAAATAATAGTAGATTGTCAACTAATGACAGAAATAATTAATTTGAGTAAAACATAAACAACATGTACTTTTTAACCGTCGCCTCATATCTCAAGAAGGACGGTTATCAAGTCGTCTGTATGTTTTTTATTTTTATTTTTTATGTTTGTTCCTCGATATCTCCGTCGTTCCTGGACCGATTTTGAAAATTTTATTTTTGATTGAATGTATATACATACAGATTGGTCCCATTTTTCTCAGAACCCAGTTCTGATGATGGGATCCTGGAGAAATCGAGGGAACTCCTCAAATCTGAAAGGCATACATATGGTGATTTTTGTGTTAATAAAGGAACAGCATGCATTTAGGTACGGAACAGTGACATTTGGTGCAGTGGAACTGCTGATGATGGCCAGAACGGAACTCTTCAAATCTGAACGGCACGCTTATAGTGACTTGGGTATTTTTATACGAACAGCATGCACTTTCGTACAGAACAGTGACATTTGGTGCAGTGGAATTTCTGATGATGGTCAGAACCGAACTCCTCAAATCTGAACGGCACGCTTATAGTGACTTTGGTATTTTTATAAGAACAGCATGCACTTTCGTCCAGAACAGTGACATTTGGTGCAGTGGAACTGCTGATGATGGCCAGAACCAAACTCCTCAAATCTGAACGGCACGCTTATAGTGACTTTGCCATTTTTATAAGAACAGCATGCACTTTCGTCCAGAACAGTGACATTTGGTGCAGTGGAATTTATGATGATGGTCAGAACCGAACTCCTCAAATCTGAACGGCACGCTTATAGTGACTTTGGTATTTTTATAAGAACATCATGCACTTTCATTCAGAACAGTGACATTTGGTGCAGTGGAACTGCTGATGATGGCCAGAACCAAACTCCTCAAATCTGAACGGCACGCTTATAGTGACTTTGCCATTTTTATAAGAACAGCATGCACTTTCATCCAGAACAGTGACATTTGGTGCAGTGGAATTTCTGATGATGGTCAGAACCGAACTCCTCAAATCTGAACGGCATACTTATAGTGACTTTGGTATTTTTATAAGAACAGCATGCACTTTCGTCCAGAACAGTGACATTTGGTGCAGTGGAACTGCTGATGATGGCCAGAACCAAACTCCTCAAACCTGAACGGCACACTCATAGTGACTTTGGTATTTTTGTAAGAAAAGCATGCATTTAAGTTCAGAACAGTGACATTTATTTAGTTATGTTTGTTAAGCATATGTTTTGAAGTCAAAGTTTGTCAAGCTTCGATTTCTTATAATATAATCGGATTCATGAGGAATTGAGGAAACTCCTCAAACCTTAACGTTATACGTATATTCATTTGTGTTTCCATCTAATAATTAAAGCATTAAAAGCAGTTTTAAAAAATACTTACACATTTCTACATAATCCAACATTCGTAAGTAGCTTTCACCAGAACCCGAAAGGCGACGGTTTTTTTTTTCTTAAAAATTATTATTATTACAAATGACCTATATTGCTTGAGAGACCCTATCACACAAGAAATCAACAATAGAAAAGTAACGTTATTTATAAAATAGTTGAATCAATCAAAACACATCAATTTAGTACCAAATTTTAATTTATTAGAAAATAAGTAGGTACTAACACGTATTTATAAAGGACACTAGTTAAAATGCTCCACACTTATCACTTTCTATACAGGTTTTAGAACAACAATATCCCTTTTTCAGAGCACAAGAAATGAAAGTTTAATTTTATTGATAGTTATTAAAATTAAGTGTCTACTGCGCATAGTGAGGTACTCACTAGTTTATTGCACATCACTAGTACCGTTAAGTCTAGGAAATTCCTGTTTTATAAATTATAGCAAGGAAAAGTGCCTCCACCGAGAATTAAAGTCGTGACTATAATTCTGTTAGTAGTGTTTGCCAGCGCTTTTTGTAAGATAAATGAGGGGAATAAAATAAAAGGTTTAGTACCCCTGAGAATGGATAATTAGCTGGATATTAGGAGCTTTGTGCACTGTATAACGTACACGTTCTATGTTATTTAAACTGTTCTTGAGAAGAGAAGAGCATCACATGTTTTTCCAGAATTTAAATAAATATTTATACATAATTCCGGCAGTCAAATAATATCTGCCCATGCGTATTTCAAACAAATAAAAAACTCATCGAAAACATGAAATTAATCTCACCCCAAACATTTCTGCTTAATGGAGGAGGTAAAATCATCAAAATCGATATGGTAAACCAATTTATTGCGGCCTAGTGCGCAAAGCTCAAATATCAGCAGTTAATATAATAACAACGATAATTGGTGTACAGTTTCTCGTATGGACCCCGCTAGGTAAGTACTGTAAGTAGCAAAGAGGATCGGGTATTATAGAGAGTTACTGTCAAAGTAAAATATGTAATCACAGTGCATAGACTGCCATCTCTCGACACAGGCACAGGCTTAAAACCTTTGAACCTCAGTTTTGACAATTTGGCCCATATACCTAAATAGCTTGATATGTCTTAAAATGTCAAATATGTATTAATATTAGCGCCATCTAGCCGAGCGTCCCCCAAAGGTGTATCGCCATCTAGGTCACCGTACCTTTTTCCGTATGGTTTTGAGGTAAGTACGTTTTTTTCTTAGACTTTATCTGTCTATACTCCTATTTTTAATAAGCCGGAATTATTGTAAACAAAAGTGTGGCCGGTGGTATAAAAAATTTGCACCATTCGAGGTATTAAAATTGCCGATATTTTACAGGTTTAATAAAAATCTTTACATATTCCACTACACAAATAATGACTCTTTTTAAACGAAAACAAATTGAAACACTAAACGTTTTGGTATATTTATTGAAATTAAAAAGCCGTTTTTGTCGGGTAGTTTGTATATTGCACTGGTATTACTGTGGAAATGTACCTGGGCGACCAAGTAGCGGGCCGCTAAACATTATTTTTTAGCAACTTTTGAGACTAGGTGGCAGTGATTTTTAATTACTAATTAAAACCGTCTTCTTCAAATGCGATGGTGGTAATAAGGTGGTTATAAATTAAATTATTGGTTTTGTGAGTATCTGATATGACAGGACATCGTCTATTTTGGACCGATTTCTATATTGACTTGCATGGGATCATAACATAATATAACAATCATTGTGTTCGATCGCTTCACGATTTTTAAGTATGTAATAGAGTGATCGTTAATAACTGGTTAAAAGTAATTTGATTTTCTCTCGGACCTTACTTTGAGAACCCCTGACTTGAGCTGCACGTGTTACTTTGACAGTGACAGCAGTTTGTTTACGTCTATTCCGTTCAATTCGTAATGGGACTATATACAGAGTTACATATGTCTTTGGTAAGTAGGTAACATTGAAAATAAAATTGTGTTTAAATATTTATAATCACTTACCTAATTACTTTCGCATTTGTAATGGACAATTGCCTAAAATGTATATGAGAACCGGAGGTTTTTTTACAATTTGCCCTAAAAAAGTTCTCGCATCCTATGTTTTTCTAAAATTTGTACGCCAGTCTTTATTAATTTGAAGTCGAGGGAAGGTGAAGGGGGGAGGTAAGGTGTACACACTTTTATTTAACCACAGAATATATTATAATAGTACAAGTACAGAAGGCTCACTGCTTTGATGGTCACAAAATGCCACCTTTTATAATTCTTACCTAGAATCGCGGTTTGAGCCACCCCTGATTTAACTTCATTACATAGTGCAAACAAACACAATACTAAAGATTTGCTTGTGTATATAATTTAAAGTCACAGGACAATATCTTGAGGGATTTCGGAATATATTGGTTTCACTTGAATCATTTTCAAATAATCTAATTAAACAAGTACAGTTACCGGTAGGTATGCACAATCATAAATAAATTAAAATTAAAACTCTAATATATTATCATATAAAATACAAATGTATAAACTAATCAAAAATACCTCCGCCAGGTGTACCGGGTGCAAAGGTGCCCATCAAACGTTGTAATGCGCCACGTTGGATGCCAATGGAAAACCTTTGACAAAGGTACGAGTCCGCACGAGTATCGGTGATCCTTTCTCTTGTGTCTCAACTCCCGTACAAGTATACCTAAACGCCTGGTCTGCGACCCCCAACACCCCGTTTTCTAGAAAGCGAGAGGTACGAAATAATATTTTGCCTCGAGAGTAGACTAGAAATCTCTTAAAACTGCCGAACTTATTCTATTCTACTGTGCCAGTGGCGACACCACACACACAAAGGAATTTTGACGCAAATTAATCGATACAATAGGCTAGTTTCCAACTAGTCAAATCAGCTTCTTTTTAAGAACTGTTAAGGGTGCTTTCAAAAAAAACGTCAAAAGAATGTAAAATTGATAGTTTTAGTCGGTGAAATACTACACTTTCCGTTATCCAATAGATTTATTTACTTTAAGTTTCAGTTAGAGTATCTTATTATCTTGATTTTTATAAGACTGGATTTTTGAAAACTAACTCACTAAATTAATTATCATTTTTTCTCTAATGCACGTTTAGAAAAACTCACGTATAGAGCTGAATTAGTCGATCTTATTTGTAAAATTTGGACAATTTTGAATACTAAAACAGGTAAATTTATAATTTGTATATCCTGTACTACAATCTTTTCAGACTACATTTTTATTATAGGGTTTGAAAAAGAGTAAACGAGGTTAAGACGAATTCAATTTTTTTCAGAAATTACCTAAAATTAAGCGACAATTCCTTTGAAAATCTACATCACATCGAAGTAATTTTTGTACTTAATTAATCTGCAACGTTTACTTAAATTGCTGTTATGCCTTAGTGATTATAAATTGCTATTATTTATTTTTGGCAATTTTTTGAAAACGAGCCTTCACCAGTACAATTATTACCACTTTTGGACATTTTCTCATATTTTGTTAGACCAAGTAGAAAAAGTCCTATAATGTGATATATATTTGTAAACTACTCGCAAAGCCCTTTAATGATACCACACACGGTATGATCAAGCGCTCGGTTGCGATTTCACTGTTTTTCACACGAAAGCCCTCTTAAAACGATTTGCTAATATGGAATTACTATGAAATACTGAGGAGTGACGTCACGGTCAATTCCTTTACTTTATATCTTTCTCTTTGACTTATTTAATATAAATTATGTTTAAACATAAATACTCACTGTCCATATTTTTCTCTAATTATGTGGTGCTTTATTTCGTGTTTTATTTTATTTTATTTTTTATTTCGTGCACTGCATAAAATATTTTATTTTAAATATAGGAAACTAGCCTATTCGTAGGCTCGTATTACATATACTTACGAATTAATACATGTTTATGGCGCTCAGTTAAACGCTTTCCCAATCGGCCAATCGCTGTCATTATCGCCCCGGACGCTTGAAGTGTTAATTGATTAACGGCCTGTAATAATAAATGCCATCGCTATCGGCAGTTTTTGCCAATTTTCGTAATGAAGTATTTTCATTTCGCACATGGTGAGAGCTTTTAATATAAGTATGAAAATGAATTTGTTTAAAGCATAATAAAATTAAAATTGTCAGCCGGTTCCCATACAAATCTTAAGCCTACTTAGATATCTATTAATTTTATGAAATTATTTTCACACGAAACGACGATATTTCAATAAGCACATGGCACCCTAAAAAGGGTGTAGCAAGTTACCTTGGTGACTTTAATCGGGTCCTTGATTAAAAGGAAGAAAACGGGAAAGTGTGTTAAATAAAATCAACTAAGGTCAATACGGATAAGTGTGTCATAAGAAGATATGTGCCCGGCCTTCTCATTTGGCATATTTAAACAATGATCAGTGTTCATTGAGAGTTCAATACGTTTACCACTAATCGTCAGTAGCAAGATGCTAAATTATGAATTCGCAAAACCACCTGTGACAATGAGTAAAAAAGCCTAATGTGAAGGCCAGATACACTTCCCCTTATGACTTACTAGCTTTTACCCGCGGCTTCGCCCGCGTAATAAAAGTATTCATTAAGATTTTCATTTGGATCCGTAGGTTTCTCTGTAGGTATATTTATCTGCGATTATTTCGATTGCACATAATACTTTTGCTTGCAATGATTGTAGAAATATTACACATCGACCACAGCGTAGGTAATTCTATATACGCTGGGGAAACCTTTATAAACATCCGTAATAGCCCGTATTTCGACACTATGATCGGTGGGTAAAAAGTACTTTTTTCTATTATCCCTTACAATTTTTTACATTTTGATTATACTTATCGCAAACCAATCGCAAACGTAATCTTCAAGCAAGCAAACAACGATCGTCTTAGAGCACATTGATTGTAAGAGACCGCCGAGCGATTATCCGTATCCCTCTAACGATACCCATATTATCCGTATCCGTATCCCTATCGCTATCGCTATCGCTAACGCTATCGCTATCGCTATCCCTATCGCTATCCCTATCGCTATCCCTATCCCTATCCCTATCCCTTATCAAGATAACACTTTAAGTTCTCGCGCTTTGTACACATAATTTAAAGTCACATACAGGCTGAACGCGATTAATTAACATTATTTTTACCTTTTTTCCCAACGTTTCGGCCAGGTTGCACTGGCCGTGGTCGCGGAAGACTGACGTCCCAGTAAAATGTCACCGGAGATGTAAACAACACAAAACTACCCGATATTAATATATATAAATGTTCGGGGTAGACAAATAAATATAATCTACCCGCTTTTAGTTAATGTTTATTTCCCACCGCACGACACACAAAAAAAAAAAGGTAAAAATAATGTTAATTAATCGCGTTCGACCTTATCAAGATGTTTAATGATTTCTTATCAAGTGCTAAAATATAAAGTTTCATGGTTTTATCTTTTAAAATTAAGAAATCCCATACAAACTTTCAACCTCTTTTTCAACCCCTTCATCCCTTTTTTTCGAAATAAAAAGTAGCCTATGTTCTGTCTCAGGGTCTAAAGATTGTCTGTTCCAAATTTCATCAAAATCGGTTGCGTGGTTTAAGCGGGAAAGCGTAACAGACAGACAGACAGACAGACAGACAGACAGACAGACAGAGTTACTTTCGCATTTATAATATTAGTATATGGAAGTATGGATGACAGTTATGACACACTTACTCGTATTGACCTTACCAATACAGATAACGTAGACGAAAGGGCCTGGCCACATGGGCGCGTTGCGGCGACGCGCCGCAAAAAATTTGCGTTGCGGTGCCGCACCGCGGGTTTTTGCGGTGCGTCGACGCACCGCGAGTTCTTGCGTCGCGGTGCCGCGCCGCAGATTTCCTGCCGCAAAAACTGGCGGCGCGGCACCGCAACGCAGAATTTTTGCGGTGCGTCGCCGCAACGCGCCCATGTGGCCAGGCCCAAACCTTCTAGTGGTCCTTGGCGTTCATTTGGGCCGCCAGTTTCTGCGGCAGGAAATCTGCGGCGCGGGTCGACGCACTGCAAAAACATGCGGTGCGGCACCGCAACGCAGATTTTTTGCGGTGCGTCGCCGCAACGCGCCCATGTGGCCGGGCCCCATTTAATAAACATTACAATTCAACAATTTTGTAAAAAAGTGACATATTTGTAAAGTTTTGCTACGTGTACCTAAGTGCTGTTTAATAAAACCTACAAATAAGTAAGAAACCTACAATTAGAAAACGTAAAATTGTAACCATTGTAAAAGCCGTTTAATAAACATTTAAATATGTAAAAAACGCCTGTAGTTTACAATGACAATATTGTACTCACAAATTTGTAATGGTAACTTACAATTTACATAAAATGTAAATTTTCAACAAGTTCTCTATCATTTGGTTTACCGTTTAACTGTTTTGTTAAACGGTAATTAAGTATGGAAATCAACAAAAAAAAAATTATCTCTCATTTACGTAAATAAGGATATTTTTAACCGACTTCAAAAAAGGAGGAGGTTCTCAATTCGACTGAATGTTTTATTTTTTTTATTTTTATTTTGTTTTTTTTTGTATGTATGTTACTCGATATCTCCGAGAATCGTGGACCGATTTTCAAAATGTTTTTTTTGATCGAACGGGTATAACCCCGAGATGGTCCCATTGGCACCAAGTCGGGGTCTGATGATGGGATCTTGGAGAAATCGAGGGAACTCTTCAAATGTTATAGGCACATGTAATGTTTTTAGTGTATTTTTCAAAGGTACACCAGTATTTACGCCTGATGGTAATAATTTTATGTGACTGAGCTGATGATGGAAGGTCAACTCCTCAATGGCTAGGAGTTAAAAGATAATTCTTTCACTACTGTACATATATTCGGACTGATACATATAATATCACTAGGAACCACTAAAAATCAACAAATAAATTAACTTTTTAACAAAAAATAAAACCGCCTTCAAAAAAAAAGCGTGTTACAAAACACGGAGAAACTAAAAAGCCAAAAATAATAAACCTTCGAATTCAGATTTCTTATCGGATTGCAATAATCTAAACATCCAAATTATAAACAAATCAATTATTTTTGGAGTCGGGGCCAGCCTGCGTATGGTTGGGTGGTGCAAACAGGAAATAGCAAGGCGACGAACAGGTCTGGTACCGACTACAAAAATAATTGATTCGTTTATAATTTGGATGTTTAGATTATTGCAATCCGATAAGAAATCTGAATTCGAAGGTTTATTATTTTTGGCTTTTTAGTTTCTCCGTGTTTTGTAACACGCTTTTTTTTTGAAGGCGGTTTTATTTTGTTTTGTCTGTTTAGTGAAAAATTAAACGCACGAGATTAAATAAAGAAGTGGATAGAGATTACCGAGCAACTGAAATCCTTGAATTTGTATAAAAAAGGCTAGAATACTCCATGTGAATCTGCTACCACATGATATTGAGAGCCACAGCTCATCCAGTGCAACGCACACAAAATCTGTTCAGTGTGTGAAAGGGCTGCATTTCTATTAGTCTCACTTTGAAGATAACCCCCTATTTGGCCTATTGCCCTATTCTTAAAAGTAAATATTCGACGGTAGTTTTCCCAGTCCCATTACTGTCACTACTAGTTGTTAGAACCATATTTTTTCATTATGCAGATCGTAAAGGCCCAGATTTCTCGAGAGTCGCGAGGCCGCAGGCCGAGCTGCGTTCAGACAGTGCTCCCAAGCAAAACAAATATAAGTAAAAGCACAGTATAAGGAATATTCAGTAGTTAATCTCCGGCAGGTAGATGCGGGCGGTCTCTGCTGCGCAAGGTCACGCAGGGTTGAACAAAATTACTATAAAGTTAATCAATCAACTTCGTACAAAGTAAGTTGTTGTTATCTAATAGGTACTATTAGGTAACTGTAAGTATTAATATAACAATACCACACCAGTCAATATTGAATACACAAAAAAATATTATTCATATATTAGTCTCATAAGCGCAATACTAAATTGTGTAACGAGGGAGCAAAATGAGATATTCACGGGGACGGCTTTTCACATCACGTATGTGGTAATTGTTATACTTAGATATTATTTAAAACAAAAACGCACTTTCTACTACGTACCATTCAAGTAGGTACGTGTTTTTTTCTTAAATACTGACGAAATAGTATTTAAATGTCTGAATAGATGGTTCCACAATATTTAAGTAGGTACCAAACTTTCGAGATAAGATAGATCGCATCATCTACCTAAATAAAAAACAAGTATTTGGTTGCAAAGTAATTAATGTCGTTACAGGTAAATCCTTATTGATTTTAATGCATCACTATATCTCACTTTTACCTAACGCTGCAAAAATATAAGTATAAAAACCACTTACTCTGAAAGCTGTCTGAAGGTTGTCTGGTAGAGATCGCTCTTTAGCGATAAGACCGCCTGTTGTTACCTACTATTTAAGTTCTTTATTTGTTTGTTTAGCTGTTGTCGTTGTAGTAGTGCAATAAAGTATTTTATTATTATTATTATTATACTCTTTATTTATTTTCTTTCTTAGGCTAGGCTGTTTATAATATGAATATAAAAGTAAAATACAAAAACACATACAAAACAATATAAAACACATATAAACACATTATAAAAAACCTAACCTAGGGTGCCGCCAGCAGCGGGGCAGGGCCCAAGCTGCCGGTGGTTAGGGCTGCAGAGAGAGGAACCGTCGAACTATCCGTGCTGTGTCCAAGATCACCGCCTTCTGCATCTGGCCCTTGATCCAGCCACCTAGCGAGAGTCTCTTAAGATGTTGGTCGAGACTCTTCGCTATGAGACCGTTCGCTGAAACGACTATCGGAACAATGATCGTTGATTCAACATCCCACATGGCGGTTATCTCGTGAGCCAAGTCTAGGTACTTACTGGACTTGTCCTTCTCGGCTTTCACGAGATTCTCATCATGGGGGATGGTGATGTCAACGAGCACTGCCCGGCGTTGCAGTCGATCTATTATCACAATGTCAGGTTTATTGGCTACAATAGTCCTGTCAGTGATAATAGATCGATCCCAATAGAGCGTGGCACGACCATTTTCGAGAACTGGCGCAGGTAAGTACTTGTAGTACGGTACTTCGCGGTCCACAAGGCCGTATTGAAGAGCAAGTTGCTGGTGAATAATCCTGGCTACGAGATTATGTCTGTGCAAGTACTCGCCGTTAGCAAGATGAGAACAACCGGAAATAATATGCCTGAGTGACTCTCCGGGACGGCGGCATGCCCGACAAATGTCGACCGTACCGTCCTTCAGGATATATTTCCGGTAGTTGTTCGTCATCATAACTTCGTCCGCAATTGCACAGGCAAAACCCTCGGTTTCTCCGAAGAGGTCCCCGAATCGTAACCAGTTCACCGATGCGAGCAGATCTACATCGGGTCCCGTGAGGGCCTTGTAGAACCGCCCGTGTAGCTGCTTGCTCTCCCATACCGCCTTGCGGTCCGCAGTACTTAGTACCACAGGTTTGCGCCAGTTCTGTTTCGCCAAGGAGAGCGGCGTGAGGTTTCCGTCCACTGCCACCACATCACGATGCATCCCGCACTCGTTGTTAAGGAAGTAATTCCTGAGATTGTACACCTCACGGTTGTGGAGATCTTTGGCGTTTAGGAAGCCTCGACCTCCGCACTTCCGTGGGATGTACAATCTCATAACAGACGAGCGCGGGTGTAACATACGGTGTGTGGTAAGCAGTGAGCGGACCCTCCGATCCAGGGCGTCCAGCTCAGTCTGGGTCCACCGTAGTATGCCAAAGGAGTATATGAGTAGAGGCATTACCCAGGCGTTAAAGGCGCGCACTTTGTTGCCTCCTGACAAAAGACTGTTAAGGACTTTTGTCAGCCGACTGAAAAAGCGCTCCTTCACCGACCGTCTAATGCCAACATCCTCAATACCCAACGACTGTGACATACCAAGGTACTTATAGGTTTCTGATTCAGAGATAGATCTGAACGACATCGTCTCAGAAAGTTGTAAATTTTCTGAATTTACAACCTCCCCCGCTGCACATGCATGACCGCACACTTATCGACACCAAACTCCATTCTGATGGCGGTACTGAAAACTTCTGTGGTTTTCAATAGCACCATCAGGTCTTGGGTGTTCGGTGCAAATAGTTTGAGATCGTCCATGTACAGAAGGTGAGAGATGACTTCACCCTCTCTCCGAAGCCGGCAACCTAGCCCAGAATCCTTCAGCAGCGTGCTGAGGGGATTCAGAGCTAGGCAGAACCATAATGGACTCAGACTGTCACCCTGGAATATTCCTCGCTCAATCCTTATGAAGTCCTGCGGGCCAGGGGGGCCATCCCTGCCTCCTGGTTGACGAAGGACTGTGGTCCACTGCCTCATACATGCAGCCAGGAAGGATATTAAAGCTGCATCAAGTTTATACAGCTCCAATACCCTTCTCAGCCATGAATGAGGCACCGAATCATAGGCCTTCTTATAGTCAATCCAAGCGGCCGAAATGGCCTCCCTGTTCCGCCGAACTTGTTGGCAGATGGTCATGTCTATGAGGAGGAGCTCTTTAGTACCACGGGACCCAACCCTACATCCATTTTGAGCGGGAGCCAGAATGTTGTTAGCGACAATATGCGCGTTAATTTTTGCTCTCAAAATGGATGTAAGGAGCTTGTAAAGTGTAGGCAAGCACGTGATGGGTCTGTAGTTTTTTGCTTCCGTGGTACTACCGGACTTATAGAGCAGGAAAGTAACACCAGTTGTTAGGGAAGGTGGGAGAGAACCAAGATCGAGGGCTTGTTGAAATTGCGTTGCCAAATGCGAGTGCGAGCATCGAAACCATTTTAGCCAGAAGTTGTGCAATCCGTCCGGTCCAGGACTTTTCCAGTTCTGGGCCGTACGGGTAGCACAACTTACGTCGTCGGGGCTGATGGTGATAGCCCCCATAGGCTCGATGCTCTCGCACTCGCGTTCGACAACGGTCATCCACTCACCCTCCGTGTGTTCGACGGGCACCGACCAGATGCTACGCCAGAAATCAGACATGGCAGTAGCATCCGGCAGCCGCACGTCAGACACACGAGGGTCGGTTTCCTCCCACCTTCGGTATACTTTCCTTTGGTCGCTTTGAAAAAGACGATTCTGCTGGAATCGGTCCACACGCTTTCTGTAGCGGCGAATACGGCTTGCCCATGCATAGACTTTCTGCTTCAGGAAGTCGATGCGCTCTGTGACATTGGCCAAATAGTCGCGGGGCCTGATGTCCGTCCCCGCGAACGCCTGGTTCACAAAGCGCATTACTCGGGGGCGATTATTACCCCCTCTGAAGCAGATCAGCTTTGCAATGAGAGTCCTAAACGAGTTGATACGACGCTCGATCCGTACTTGCCATGCAGGGACACCTTCGGCGGTCCTAGTTGCACGGTCAGCGTCCGGAAACTTGACTCGAGCAACACGGCACGCCGCGATGGCCCCGCAGTACATGATCGAGTGTGTATTATTATTATTATTATTACTTTTCTGGAAGTCTAGGAATTGTGAAGAATGTTATATCCGGATTTTTAGAACTGTTCCCCATACATCCATAAACACTACAGTAACGAAATGACCTCGGCACTGACGTCATTTTCACACACACATCAAAACAGCGCGCAAACGCGGCCCCGACTGTCCAGCCCAATAATTACCAGTTTCGCATGTTTTCGCTGCATGCGAGGGGAGGGAGGGGGACACACCGCGCGGCGTGAAGTTTGTAAGAAGAGTTATTACTGGTTTATACTGTGCTACAGGCGTTTTTTACATATTTAAATGTTTATTAAACGGCTTTTACAATCGTTACAATTGTATGTTTTCTAATTGTAGGTTTCTTACTTATTTGTAGGTTTTATTATTAAACAGCACTTGTAGCAAAACTTTACAAATATGTCACTTTTTTACAAAAAATGTTGAATTGTAATGTTTATTAAATGGGGCCCAGGCCCAAAGTGAAGTGTCAGAATCAGAATATTATAGTAGTTTTAAATAAAACGCACGGATAATGTATGTAGGTACGTACTGTTTGAATGCGCTAATGTTCACTTTTGCCATGCAATGGATTTCATTTATTAGATATACTCGCTGTCGAGTTACGTATTCTAAAACGTCAACATCTTATGGTAGAGGCTTGTAGTCGTTGTAAGGTGATTGTTAGCGATTAACATGAACATGAAATGCAATAACAATGTATAATATATATAATATAAAATAACAATAACAAATAATATTCCATAATTTGTGCTCAACGAAGCTTGCAGCCATCAGATAAAATAAACGTTTAATTTAGGCCTATTCGGAGTTTCAATTATTTTTTTATTTGTCTTCGGTTATACTTACGAGTAACAGTGGATCATTTGACATGTTGAAAATCGTGATAGTTTTCTATACGGTTTCTGCAGCAATTTTGCTATGTGCGGCAAGCAAAGCGTATGTAAGTTCCAATTCTATCATATTTTACGGCCAGTTTATGCTCGATTTTTATAAAAATAATCAGTGTTTGGAACAGCCTTGAAATGAAAAAAAAAATGAATTTTCAAATGAATGACAAGTCCTCCATATCGTCACTACTTTTAAAAAATCTCGTATCTCACGCTGTTCCTCAAAGTTAAAACGCAGTAAGTCTATATGCATTCCATACATACTTACTACAATTTTCTTTTCATTGACAGACGAAGATACAAGTTTTTTTAGAAAGTAGTGACGATATTCTACTTACACATGAAAGCAAATTGTACGTATTTCTGGTGGATTGTTAAGTGTTAAGAGTGTGTTCCACTTTAATTTATCACATTCCATCCATGTACCTATATAATACATAATTATATCCTACATTAGAGCTTTCAATGGTCGAAATGAGCATAAATGATGTATACCTATACATTAAATAATTATCAAGTACTTAGTGATTTTATAATTTTTTCTACTCCCGAACTGTTATTCGTCATTTACAGGGTCGTGCATAGATCTTTAAAACCCTACATAAAAGTCTATTCCCCAAAGCCAGCGTCCGCCGGCTTTCCGCGCATGCGCGCAGTATCGAAAAAACTGAAAACGCATTGTTTGGCCCTGTAACCATGGCAACGCATGGTTATAACGATACTGCGCGCATGCGCGGGAAGGCCTTGGGCAGCTGAGCAGACAGTGCAAACCTTTGCGTCAAAATACAGGTAACAGTGTGAATTTCACGAAAGTTATTCAAGAAGAATATTAAAACTAAGTGCATGGTCGTAGAAAAAGTATTGTATGCAACGGTGTTTAACTGAGTCAAAAAATACTCGTGGCGTCTTAATAACAATTTTCGGCTGCGCCTCAAATTGTTACCCATGCCACTCGTCTTTTTTGACCTCCTTTAAACGCCTGTTGCATAAAATACTATAAATATTTATTTATCACATGGTTAAATTGTGTTTTTTCTTTTGTTTTAAGGGTCCTTTTTCATTACGGGTCACTACGTTTTCGATATGCCATTACCCAAAACACAAAGATTGCTCTACGAATACCTATCGTATGGCCAAGGCAGGGCGTATTGTTGTAACCTTTAACGTTACGAAAACCCTTACACTCACCAAGGTAAATTGTACAACTTGTACAGCTCCGCAAAAAAGGTAGAAATTAATAAGTAATAGCATAGAGGAATAAGTAAGGGAAGAGTTGTAACTAGCCATAACATCATCACGCGTCAAATAGCTTAAAATATTATCAGTACCACTACTCGACACTAGATGCCAACAGTGTTTCGTCTGCCAAAAATGTAATATTAAAACAGTTTACAACTTATATTATAAGCAGAAGGAATAAAAAACAGAGTACTGATTAATACTATTGTAATATTAGCTAAAAATTGTTGAGTATTAAACTTTTTGTTCGTCGCGACATCTATTGACAAGTAGCAGGGGCCGATTTTTGAGTCTCACTGTCACTAAAATACCGGTTGAAAACGGTGAATTGCCTACTATTTTCAGTGACAATTTTCTGAATTCGAACGCCGTCAGATTGAAAAATCGGCCCCCAGGCAGAGATGGGTAGTGAGTAAATACTCAAGAGTAAATATCGAGCAAATACTCAGTATTTACTCAAAATACCCGTATTTACTCGTTTTTACTCAAATTGGTGGGTATAAACTATTTCGCGTGCTGAAATGGAAATACAAATTAGAAATATTGGTATATTTTGTTATCGACTACTAAGTTAAGTAATCAAATTTATATTAATTTTATTTTAAAGACGTGCTCTCCATACATGTAACTATTTTTCACAAAAATAAAATTCAGAAATTACCAGTGTGTTATACATCATCTGATAGGTCTTTAAAAATTAATTGAATGTTTCTAAAAAAGTTTTTTAATAATATGAACAGTTTTGGAATAAAACGATAATTAAGGCAGAAATAATGTTTATACCTTTATAACTTTCGAAAATGTTGTTGGAAAAATATCCAGAAACCGTCAAATTATTGGCCATATAATACAAAACACAAAACTAGTACTTTAAACGTCACCAGCTGAGCCATTTTTGAGTTTTCTTTAGAAAACCCTTAATAAAAGGTCGTAAGTGCCACATTAACAATCACTTCCGAACGTCATGCCGTTATCTAGAACATCAATTTCATTGAAGTCTCATACTTTTACTGTAAATACCTGCTTTCTTATAACAAAACTGCTAACTAAACATTATCACTATTTTTTTCTCACAATGATTACCTTTTTTTCGACAAACTAAGACTCCTATAAGCTTCTAATAATATAAATCTCATTTAAACATGTCCACACAGTTAAAATAAACACGACTAAGTACTTAAGTCTCATTTTTTAAATTATTTTTAGGTAACAGTTTCTACTCACCCAAATGAGTAAATACGAGTATTTACTCGGTGCTTTGAGTAAATTACGGGTAAATACTCAGTATTTACTCACCCCTACCCATCTCTACCCCCAGGGGATCGATTTTTGAATTTCGAACGCACGAATTTCGTCGTTCGAATGTCTGTGGAAAACGACGGAATGCTATTTTTGAAAACGGACAGCTAGTAATTTTAAAACTAGTGGTAATGACCACTCGTTTCAATTCTTTTAATAGAATTGAAAGCGCTAGTAGTGGAGATATTATTGAACGAATTTAATGAAATCGAATGGCCGAGATTCAAAAATCGGCCCCCAGTACTGATAATTTACGCTGGTTGACGCGTGATTAACTCGTGAATGACGCTAGATGTCACTACAAATAACTTGCATTTACTGATTCCCTTACTTTATTCCTCTATGGTATTAGCAACATCGTCGCGTCGTCTGGTTTTCTCGCACACGTTGGTGAGAAAGGAATGACACGATGATGTTGCCACTTTTTAATTTCACTTTTTGCCAAGCTGTAGGTACCATGAGTTCACAATACGTTCCTCGATAGCGAAAACGTCAGGGAGGTGGGAGACTCCATATTACCTGACGGAGAAAGTAATCTGCGCTTCCAAATATGGTTACTTATTAGAACCAGAAATTACAGGTAGGTACATTTTCCACACCGCTCTCGCTATGGAGTATACAAGGCACCTCTACCAACCTCTACTTAGGGCCAGTTGCATCAACCATATTTGACAGACACATCATCGTGACTCAGCAGATGTCTATGGAAATTCCCATGCAATAAAATTTAACGAACGCTTTAACGGTGACAGACGGTTGGATGCAACCGGCCCTTAGTGTTCATTTAACTCTAAAAGGTGATGGCAACCTTCGAAATTGTAAAAAAAATCACCTGCTGATTACAAGATTCATGAAATGTTACTGTGACAATGAAATCGTCAGCAGGTTGTACATGTATAGCTGAGGATATATTGTCAGCTTTCGACATGAGTGCGTTTTTTCACACTATCCGATCCGATATCTGATGTCGGAAGGATTTCAAAGGCAAAAATCAAAGATGGCGGCTTCAATGTATGGGATATAGGTTCCATATCCGATATTGGATCGGATAATGTGAAACGCACTAATGGTATGAAAATCATAATTCTTTGCATCGAGTGTTCTCTCAGGCGTTTCAATGAATCCAAGGATACTTTGCGGACAGTACGGATAGTACGGATGCACCAGATCTCTTCATACTACAAAAAAAGCTCGTTCGTATACTAGCAAATATTTATGAACCAGAGACATGCAAACCACATTTCCAAAAACATAATTTACTTACTCTATCGGGATTGTACATTCTAGAAATATGTAAATTCATCAGGAAAAATATTGGCATGTTTAAAAAACGGGAAGAAGTTTTATCTAGGGCCCACTCAGTAAGACTTAGAAATATGCTTATGCTGCCATCATCAAAATTAAAAATACATTCAAAAAGTACATATGTTATGGCAATAAAAATTTTTAACAAACTTCCAGACGATCTTAGAAATGAAGAACTAGACTCTACTTTCATAAGGCTCTTAAAAGAATTACTTATTTCAAAATGCTATTATACAATTACTGAGTTCTTTGATGAAAATCTAACTTCCTCGCTCTAGCACTAATTAATTGACTTATTTTTTTTTTTTTATATAAATATTGACATTTAACTTATTTTTAACTTATTTCTATTATTGTTTTTTTATAGTCATAATTTTAATCTGAAAGTGGAAAATTGTAAACTAATATTATAAATTATTGACGGAAAATAACAATGTACGCGTAATGTAATACTTTCACAGCTTGTTAATATTCTTTTTTTATTTATTGTACATGTAAAGTTTTTAGTTTTAAGCTAGTTTTCTATAAGACAGTGCTACGCCCTTGCAGGGTGACCATGTACCTAATTTATGTTATGTAAGGGATATTATTAAACGCACAGCAAAAAAATAATCGCCTATCAATTTATCGTCATCAATAATATACTTCTGTACATCAAATTAATTACTTCACTGCAAATAAACTAAATGATTAACAAAACTAGTAATGCAGATTATTCCAAAATACACATCAGCACGACATTACTTTTTTCCTCTAATGCAAGACAATTAAATTCCTTTAGGAACAAAAATACAACAATCTTATCAAAAATACTAATTGCGCAGCAATTTACCCGTCTTCATAGCAAATTATTTAATTCGAAGAGCATACATCCTTTTTTCTTATTTTTTAAGTATTCACGTTCAGCTAATTTAATAATTATTATAGCTACAATATCTTAATTCATTGCATTATTTCTAAGGAGCAGAATTGTCACCGTCACGAAAACAAACTTTTGCTAGAAAATTGGGTTAGGTTAGGTTAGAACTGCGACCCTCACGGAAACAAACTTTTGTAAGAAAAGTGGGTTAGGTTAGGTTAGAACTGCGACCCTCACGGAAACAAACTTTTGTGAGAAAAGTGGGTTAGGTTAGGTTAGAACTGCGACCCTCACGGAAACAAACTTTTGTGAGAAAAGTGGGTTAGGTTAGGTTAGAACTGCGACTCCCTTGGGTCTCTGACGACGAGATTATGAGGGTAGACATCCGCCTGAGGGGAGGTAAAAAAGCTCCTGGGCCTGACGGGGTACCTGGAAAAGTCCTACCTATCATGCTAAAGCATCTCGGAAATCGAATTAGGGAACTTTTTGATGACTGCCTGAAGGAGGGCCTGTTTCCGAGAGGCTGGAAAGAGAGTAGGTTGTGCCTCCTCAGGAAAGATAGCCGCCCGCCGGACAGTCCCTTCGGATATCGGCCAATAATAGTGCTCCTTGACGAGGTAGGGAAGATGTTGGAGCGTATCCTTGCTGGCCGCATTCTCCAACATCTTAAGAACACCGGCCCGGACGTCAGTGACAGGCAATTCGGGTTCCGGGCGGGGCTGTCCACAATGGACGCACTTTCCTCTCTTAGGAAATTTAGTGAGGATGCAGCGGGGAGAGGGCAGGGTGTCGTAGCGTTATCACTCGACATCGCCAACGCCTTCGGCACCCTCTCATATACGTAATCAAGGAGGCACTTCGGTACCACCACCTGAGGACAATCGTGGAGCACTACCTATCTGAGAGAGTAGTGCTCTACGAAACAAGAGAAGGTCGAGCAGAACGAGAAATGGCCTGCGGTGTTCCACAGGTGTCAGTCTTAGGACCACTCCTGTGGAACATCGGATATGATTGGGTGATAAGGGGGCGCTGCTTCCCCGCATGTCCACCATATGTTACGCGGACGACACAATGGTGGCTGTGCGGGGAAGAGAATTGGAGGAGACACTGAGGAGGGCGGCGGTTGGCACAGAACTGACGGTCGGCCGCATTCGCCTGCTTGGGTTAAAGGTGGCCCTCTCGAAGACGGAAGCGGTAGTTTTCGGGGGAAAGGATGGCGCCTGCCCGCCGGCTTGACGATTCAGGTGGAGGGCAATCTGTCCAGGTCAGGGCCAATATCAAATATCTTGGCCTGGTCCTGGACAGAAAATGGGAATTCAGGGAACATTTCACCCGACTTGCTCCACGAATTGTGGGCGTGGCTTCCGCCCTAGGCAGGCTGCTACCCAACGTGGGAGGACCAGGAGCCCCATGCCGCCGCCTTTTTGCGGGGGTGGTAAGAAGTATGGCCCTATACGAGGCCCCGATTTGGGCGGACCGGCTGTCGAGCGGAAACAAATCCCTGCTCCGGCGGCCGCAAAAAGTGGTGGCCTTAAGAATAATTAGGGCCTACTCGACGGTATCCCATGCGGCGGCGTGTCTCCTCGCCTGCACTCCTCCATGGGAGCTCGACGCCCAGGTCCAGGCGGAGAGGTATACGATGAGGGTGGAGGCCAGAGCTAGAGGACAACGCTTGGACCCAGAAGTGGCAGAGCGGGCAGACCGAGAGGCCAAGGTCAGGCTCCGAGAGCTATGGGAGGCCAGTCTGGAGGACAGTCTGGAGGACAGTCCGTATGGAACACACACCATAGGGGCAGTCCTCCCATATATGGAGGAGTGGCTGAAGAGGAAGCACGGGGCCCTGTCATATAGGGCAACGCAGGTGATGACCGGTCACGGCTGCTTCGGTCATTACCTGCACAAGATAAAGAGGGAATTGGGGCCCCAGTGTCACCAGTGCGGCGACCCTGACGACTCGGCCCAACACACGCTAGAGGTGTGCAGCCACTGGGAGCAAGAGCGCCGCGCTCTCACCGCAGCAATAGGAACGACGGACCTATCGCTGCACAGCGTCGTTGCAGCCATGCTCCGTAGCGAGAGGAACTGGAAAGCGGTCATCTCCTTCTGTGAGGACATCA
This sequence comes from Leguminivora glycinivorella, assembly GCF_023078275.1. Lineage (NCBI taxonomy): Eukaryota > Metazoa > Arthropoda > Insecta > Lepidoptera > Tortricidae > Leguminivora > Leguminivora glycinivorella. Next base: position 29,357,821 of record NC_062971.1, read on the forward strand.
TCTCGCAGAAGGAGACAGAGGAGCGAGAACGCGAAAATGCGGCCTATGCGCCTTCGCATCGGCAAAGACGTAGAGGAAGTAGACGCGCGCAGTTCGCAATAAACGGCGCCCTCCCTCAATAGGGCCAGTGGGTTGGGGCCCACATTGCACGGCCTTACACGACTGGGGGGAGAATCAGAAGCGTCCCTGATTGTCCCCTTCATCCATCCCATAACACCTCTTGTAACCATGGTTTCGCATGAAATAAATGAAATGAAATGAAATGAAATGACATAATGTTTTATACATGTTCTTGCTGCCAGTTGAGGTATTTTTACCGCGATACCACGAGTATCTAAACTGTTACGCGTAGAACTATTAAATTGTATTTATTTGTTTATGTTAAATCTCTAAATTAAAATTTTGGATGAGAAGTGAACTCTTCGCACCTACCGCGCATTTATTTTCTTATATTTTGCTTTTTTTTCTATTAACACACTTATTTTTTTGATGTGCGTATCGTATTCGTATTGTATTTCTACTTTAACAACAGTTTTTTTTTTTTCAGGGAAAAATTGTAATGTTTGCCGTCGACAAAGAAATAAGACTGCAAATAGGAAACCCGTGCAAGCATATATTTGTCAAACCTATATTCGAAACTTTGTTCAATGTTACAAAGAAATGTCAAATTGAGAAGGTATTTTAGTTAATTTAGTAACTAGCTTTTCCTCCTGATAGTTAGCAAAACTAGTGCTCTCGCGCGCGTGTCCATACTTACTATCTGTAGGTATGAACTATGAACGAGAGTGCGTAAGTGCGTTTTGACATTATCTGATCCGATATCGGATGTAGGAAGGATTTCAAAGGCAAAAATCAAATCTTATTAACACAAGTTAAATTAAAATCCATTAAAATATTTCAACTTGTGCTATCTTAAAGTAGTCACACCACTACAGAGTCAGAAGGCGCTACGAGTCCTTGTACAGATTACTCATATGAGAGATAATTTCGACCTCAGCAACTGTGACCTGCGGGCCGATTTTTGAGTCTCACCCGTTCGAATTCAGAAAATTGTCACTGAAAATAATAAGCAAGTCACCGTTTTCAACCGGTATTTTCGTGACAAAATCCCGTATGCGAGATTCAAAAATCGCCCTCGGTTGGCCGAGCGGATAAACAGTCATCTGCCGCGATTGGAGAGTACGCTGGTTCGATTCCAGCCTCAGGCACCAGAGGTCTTGGTCACTTTTTTCTTCCATATGTGTAATTTATTTCAGAATCAAAGATGGCGGCATAAATGTATGGGATATCGGACCTACATCTGCTATCGGATCGGATATGAACACGCACTATTAAGTCGTGCTAGACCGCCTATGGCCTATTTCATCACAGTGACTTTGACACTGACAATTCTGTGCCTATTTCTGGGTTGATAAGTAACATTATTACTCAGCTTCATTATTTCATTGTTAAACAGGTAAATAAACGGCGACTGTCACTGCGACAATTGTCACTCACTGGCTATTGGTGTAAAATTCACCTTTGTTACGAATGCGAGATTCCTTTTAGTTGATTAAAACCTGCACTTACTTAATGCTTGAAAGAAATAGTAGATCAGATTATCCTTGTTTTCCTCTTATATATATAATACTCGTAAAGTCAGCCGACAATAAGTTTGCAACAATTTTGATAGCCCTGCCTCTGCAAGGGTTAAGACTTACCTAAACGTCACAATTTAATAAAAGTTTGACGTTTAAAAACAGCATCTGCAGGGTGCGTAGCCGAATGACACAAACGTTCACGAAACGAAACGCTCGTAAGATATTATCTATCACTATCGCTCTTGCGTATTGACGCGACAGAGCCTTTCGGGGCGTTTCGTTTTCGTTTCGCGTCACAGAAATGCCATTCGGCTACGGCACCTGGCGAGGCTGTGAAAATCGTTGCAAATGCAAACTTATCGTGGATTTATCTTAGTAACGAACATTTGTATGTATAATTTAATTTTTCAGGGGCTCTACCAGAGAGATGTAGACTTAGAAGATTATATCACCAGTTACTTCGGCGGCAGTTTTTTCTATGGAAATGTTACTTTCAAGTCTACCTTCTATAGTGACGAATGCAATTTCACTTGTTCCAATGTAGGAGTTGAGTTGACGCCTAAGAAATAGACTAATTAAACAGTAGGTGTATCCATATAAAATGTGTACTCATGTGTGTGTTTTTGTTTTTGTTCATTATGAACCTTTAAGGTACAGTAAGCTGCAAAAGTGTATGGCGAATTTATCAAAGAATTCATTCATCATTCCCATGCAATTTCGCAGGTGGTAAACAACATCTTTATTAGTGACATTATCTGGGTAAAGGAACCTTATTATCGATGGCGCTTAATACGTCCTACGGCGTCGTATTTGTATACGAAACGAACATCGCTCATAACGCCTTAAGTGCCATCGACCATAAGGTCCCTTTACCCAGATAACGTCACATTATTTTAAGTAACAAAAAATGTACCAGACAATGAAAAATATAATAGAAAATGTTTAAACACATTTTGAATATAGTAGTATGCTTCATGAAAGTGTACCTACAGATTGACAAAAGGTAATTTGGTAGGTACAATTTTTTGAAGATTTTCAAATAATATATTTTTCTGATCTTCCGGTACGGGCGCCATCTTAGCGGTATCGTGTCGTAAATAATTTCTCCTTCTTTTGCTCATTAATGTTGTTTAAAATGTAATATCGATAGCTTATTATGCAGTAAACTAATGTTATAGTGAGAAGTTGATGAAGAATTAATCTCGAAACGCGTTTAGCCCCTTTTTTGTCGTCAACGGCCGATAGTCCACGTGCCCTTGTAAAATCTAGCTATCAATTTACAAGTGCCAACTACCGAACACTGTCGTACTTACCGTACCAAAATCTAAAACAATTAGCTTATATCACCTTGACACTGGCAAAATAGTCCCACCAATGGGACTGAGGCCATTTAATTTTAAAAATCTAATCTAATCTAATATTTTTCTGATAGAATACGTAGTAACGATGTAACGATCACGGAAAGGTGTCTCTTTTATTTTTATTTCGTATAGTTTATTTATTTATTATCCTTTTTTAAGTGACCGAAATGATATTTGTGAAATTTAATAGCAGACGATGATGATGAGGTGACATGACAATGCCTCTGCGCGTGCTGTATGAATGAAATTAGAAAAACAACGATGTCAACTGTCAGTGTCACTTAGCTGTCATTGGTGTTTTTTTTTCTAATTTCTTACAATTCAGTACGCGCGAAGGCATTGTCACCTTATCTGCTATCAGATTTCACAAGCGTCACTTCGGTCACTTAAAAAATTATACCTCTAGTAAATAAATTATACGAAATAAAACTAAAAGAGCCACCTTTCCATGATCGTTATAACGTATTCTATCAGAAAAATGTATTATTTGCCTATCTTCATAAAACTTTACCTACTCAATAGGCTACTTGACTTGACCCTTTTTTAAAGTTTGTCTTATATTATTACTTACTATCCAATTAACCGAAAAAAAAATATATCACTATATTTTATTATGACTTATAAATCGCAAAAAATATAAAAAAAATACTTTTAGCCATGTTATCTATAGATCTGTGAATGAAGTCATTCAGTGCGAAAACAACACTTTCTGACACCTTAACACTTTCGCTACCAAGAACCCGACTGTCGGGTACACCGCTCGTAGAAGCGTAGCCGATTACATGGGTTTCCCCGTATGTAGCGAAAATGTCGTAGCGCCGCGTAGAGCCCGGTTTCGAAAGTGTTAAGTACCTACGAGGCAAAATTAATTCTATGACGTCACCAGACGGCCGACAGCGTTTTCAGTGGCCAAAATTAAAAAAATACTCACATTTTTGAATTAAAAATACGTAGTCATCGTACACATTTAATACCCAAAATCATTAAATATTGGTTTCTTATGTCAAATTAATATAATCAAAAGACAATCATTTATTGTGCCAAATTAGATATGAGTCTAGTAGCCTATTTAGACAGTGCCCTAAGTCTATATTTTTTTCTGTCTATGGCCGATAGGAGATAATGCGTATTTCCGCCGCTGTCACTTTAAGTCACTTTGTCACTGTCACGGGATTGCGCGGGAAAGCACGTGTCGTCGCGGCGATACACACGTCGAGCCGGATTTTCGAGTACTCACTTATTTGGATCATTTTGTACGGTATACGGGGTGTTTATGTAGTCCCTGCAAACGTATATAAAGCCTGACCAGAAATTAGGCTTGTGTCGTTCACGAACTATGAACTGTTAGGAATAAAATCCCATCAATGACCGAAATGAACTGAATTTTTCCGTGCTCCGTGAATCGGTCTTTGCTCATTTAGTTCAGTATAGGATCGGTGAGCGCGAGCGGTTCGGAACGAGAACGAGTGTGTGACAGACAGCGCCGACCGAGAGCGAGCTATTTAGCAGAGCAACACAAAAACGTCAAGTTTTCATATTAATCTTCGGTTACTTACAACCTTTCGGCCCGGAATTGTTATTATCTGTGAAGTTGTGAACTATTCGTATCATTTTGACAATATTTGGTCCAATTCGTTCTGATCTTTCCGACCGTAGTGGTAGCTGGTCTGGCTGAACTAAATAAGCAAAAGACCTAAAAGAGCGAACTAGTTCGTGGGAGCGATTGAACGAGATCGGAGCACTCCGATCAACGAACGAAACGGCACAAGCCTACCAGAAATATATGACTACGCGCCATGTTGCGGAAATTCGTTAGAACTATTTTCTTCATACTATACTCAACTGTCAACCCATACATCAGAATAACAGCGCCCTCCTGACAATAGTCATATATTTTGGTCAGGCTTTACCTAATACGCATCATGAGAGTGAGACCTGTCTGCTTATTTGTCTCCTTTCGAATAAAAAATGGTAGAAATGTAACAGGGAAACCAAAAAAAAATATCGTTTAACCTACCTACATCCATCTTCATAAGTCTAAGATATTGAGTTTCATTATTTTTTCTACTCCCGAACTGTCATTACAGGGTCGTGCATAGATCATTAAAACCCTACTAGTCTATTCCCCAAAGCCAGCGCCCGCCGGCTTCCGCGCACGTCCGCCGTAACGAAAAAATTGAAAGCGTATTGTTTGGCTCTGTAACCATGGCAACGCATTGTTATAACGATACTGCGCGCGTGCACGGTAAGCCGGCGGGGAATGGCTTTGGGCAGCTGCCCTGGCAGTGCAAAATACAGGAAACAGTGTGAATTTCGCGAAAGTTATTCTAGAAAACTATTAAAAACTAAGTACATGGTCGTAGAAAAAGTATTGTATGCAACGGTGTCTATCGGAGTCAAAAAAATACTCGTGGCGTCTTTATTAACAATTTTCGGCTTCGCCTAAAATAGGCTACTTGACCCTTTTCTTTCTTGACTGTCCAATTAACCGAAAAAAAAAATACCACTATATTTTATTATGACTTATAAATCGCAAAAAATATTTTTAAAGAATACTTTTACGTAATCAGGCAAAAACAACATCAGCCATGTCATCTATAGATTTTCTGTGAATGAAGTCATTCAGTGCGAAAACAACACTTTCTGACACTCTAAGTACGAGGCATAAAGGTCATTATGTCAGTGATTGATTTGACATGAATTCTATGACGTCACTACACAGCTGACAGCATTTTTGGTGGCCAAAATTAAAAAAAAAAATACTCACATTTTTTAATTAAAAATACTAATCATCGTACACATTTCATACCCAAAATTTCTTATGTCTAATATTACAGAAGACAATCATTTATTGTGCCAAATTAGATATGAGTCTAGTAGCCTATTGTTACTCACGCCACTCCTCTTTTTTAGGGTTCCGTAGTCAACTAGGAACCCTTATAGTTTCGCCATGTCTGTCTGTCTGTCCGTCCGTCCGTCCGTCTGTCCGTCCGTCCGTCCGTCCGTCCGTCCGTCCGTCCGTCCGTCCGTCCGTCCGTCCGTCCGTCCGTCCGTCCGTCCGTCCGTCCGTCCGTCCGTCCGTCCGTCCGTCCGTCCGTCCGTCCGCGGATAATCTCAGTAACCGTTAGCACTAGAAAGCTGAAATTTGGTACCAATATGTATATCAATTACGCCAACAAAGTGCAAAAATAAAAAGTGGAAAAAAATGTTTCATTAGGGCACCCCCCCCTACATGTAAAGTGGGGGCTGATATTTTTTTTCATTCCAACCCCAACGTGTGATATATCGTTGGATAGGTATTAAAAAATGAATAAGGGTTTACTAAGATCGTTTTTTGATAATATTAATAGTTTTGGAAATAATCGCTCCTAAAGGAAAAAAAAAGTGCGTCCCCCCCTCTAACTTTTGAACCATATGTTTAAAAAATATGAAAAAAATCACAAAAGTAGAACTTTATACATACTTTCTAGGAAAATTGTTTTGAACTTGATAGGTTCAGTAGTTTTTGAGAAAAATACGGAAAACTACGGAACCCTACACTGAGCGTGGCCCGACACGCTCTTGGCCGGTTTTGACCTCATTTAAACGCCAGTTGCATAAAATACTATTATGACAAGGTTAACTACCTGTCATAAAAATACAAAACTAATTTACTCTACAAAGTCTGCCGACGAAGTTTAATTATTTGCACCTTTTTATTATATTATTCAACATGGGCTGTCGATTTTAAGTCATTAGACCGTTTTCACATTATCCGATCCGATATCGGATGTCGGAAGGATTTCAATAGAAAAAATCCAAGATGGCGCCTGTAATGTATGGGATATCGGTCCGACATCCGATATCGGATCGGATAATGTGAAATGTAAACGCACTTACGTTATTCAATGTTTAAATCAAGTACTTATTAAGCTTTTACTTAATTAATAAATAGCAATTTCGTTAATAGTCTGGTTCAGAAGGCAATTTCTAATGAAGCCTTTTCAATTTAAGTGTTTCATATTATTAAATTAAAACGGGACTTAATCGCGTAAAACTTACGTTTTATATTTAACTCTGGTGACATAAATTTTCCGATTTTACTTAATATATTGAATAACAGGTGTTTTTAAAGCGTCCGAAAAATATTTAAAAAAATCTAGATTTATTAGTTTTGGAAATATGTCCGCCACAGCGTAGACTCTGCCAAATATTGGGATAAATCAATATGTCTAGCTGTACGAGTTTTCAAACTGACACATATTTATAGAACTTACCCGCAGGTTGCTTGATTGTCATCAGTCACTTTTACGCTTATAAATTTTGATCTACCCGGTTTTCTTTAATGCCACATGTAACTGCCTACATACAACACTCTTGGTCCACGACATCCGATGGTATGGCAACATTGACGCCACGGCGGAAGTTTTCTCACGTTTACATAACCACTTGCAACTATTATGTATCAACTGGATTCCACGAATCTTGATGAAATCCAAAGCATTATCATAAAAGCTCTTTCCATTCATTTTTTTTTTTATCACCTGTCCGTCCCACCGGACTTGAAATTACGATGTTTCCCGTGATTTCAATCGCTTCACGAACTACTTTCCTGCTATAGTAAAGACGTTCAGTTGAAAATCACTGGACTTTGGGATTATGCAGTTCAATCCAGTGGTTCGGTCCTGACTCTAGCAAATGCTCGGCAACCGCAGACTTATTTATTTGTCGTTTTTTGACCGCCGCGATATGTTCTTTGACCCTTTCCGCTATGGTGCGTTTGGTTTCTCCAATATAAGTGTTTCAATTTGAGTTTTACTCATTAACTAGCTTCTGCCTATTTCTTCATCTAAAAGGAAATAAGTACCTAAATATTTATAGGCCGTCTATCAGTATAACCTTTCTAGACGGTTAACGGAATTTGAATTTTCACCTTTTACGAAATTGATGTAGATTAAATATATACCGGTTTATTTATTTCCGGCTTGAGGAATCATCTTCACGAAAATATGTAACAAAATTCAAATAAACTTACCTAAACTACCCTATTTAAACTCGAAAATTCGATCTTCAACTTTGTAAAAAAATAGAAAATTCCCAATAGCATCGTGTGATATTAAATGAAAATTTGGGCGTCTTGATTTGCTTACTAGATGCAGTATTCTATTTTAGAATCCCACGCAAATCACGCAATGCTTAAAATTCGATCTTCAACTTCTTAAGTTTCTGTATGAATGAAATTTGTCTAACCTAGGCGTAATAGAATTTCCAACAAACGTGTGGAACGAACATTGTAAATTACAAGATCGCTAAGACCTGCTTAAGTAGTAGGGAAACTCGAGAGCCGAATCGATTTGTAGGAAAATTGCTGAAACCCACGTGTGAATGGATGAGGACGACGGTTATTACTGAGGCGACCTGAATAGCGGGTAGGCGGATTACGTAAATAGTAACTCAGGGCCCAATTCGACGTGGCAGAAGGTTCCTTGTGTGATAGATTACGAATGTCACTGAACTGTCAAATTTTAGTAGATGATAGATACTCGTAATCACTACAAATTGATTTAGGAGACGTGAGTAGGATTAGTACCCCGGATCTAGTTATAGGTATTTTACACTACAGTCCTGTTGTATAATGAAAAGTTTTACTTTTTTAATACAAAAAAATCTTAACTGAAGCAAGTATGAGTTTTTTATAAAAATATTTGTAAGTAGTATCTTCATACATAATTATAGTAAAAAAGCTGCACGACTGTACCACTGCAGCTGCAGTCGTTGCAGTCATTTACTCTCGCTTCGCTCGTGGTTCAACTATAGAATCCTTTCACTTGCTCGTTTTTCAATTCCACACTCGGCGTTAAAATACAACTTTGCACCCTTGTATAACAAATAACTATTTTTCCTGTTGACCACAAACACCGTAAAGGTTGAGGGTTGCATTATAAAACTATCGAGACACGAAGAGCGAAGATTTTGCGGCAACGTGTAGAAATGGCTGTTAACATGTCAGAAGGACAGTTCCAGCAGCTATTGGAGGCGATCACCAGCGCTGTACGTCCTGCTCCGCCGCCGGTGAAGCATAGCTCCTTCGCGAAGGCAACTTTCTTCTTCGACGGAAAACGGGATCCAGCCTGCGTGCAAACGTTCCTGACAGCAGCTACGTGTTTCAAACGTCTCAATGACGCAATACGTACTTTGCCTCTACAAGCGACCGCTCGAAAAGCGGTGAAAATTGAAGTGCTGCCACCAGCCACAACCACTACCTGTACTGCGACAGCAGCACCAGCGCCGTCTCCGCCACCGCCCGTCAACACGTGTTATGGGTGCGGTACGCCAGGCGTTGTTAGGAGCAGTTGCCCGAAGTGTGCAGTAGCTAAACACTACGGAACGCACCTACAGTCTTATGGAAGAGGGGGAGACCCAGAGACTACCCCTGTACCAGCAACCGACAGATGGCGCCACGGGTATCAATATTGTGATATTGAACTTCGGTGTTTAAATATTTAAATCATGGGACAGGTTCCCGTAACTTGTATATTTTACTGAAGTAACTAATAAATGTAAAGATTGTAAATAAGTAGACAAACATGTAAAAAACAAACAACAATGTTAGTACTAAGATCAACTTGTCTGTTACACACAAAGCTCAATAGATGTCGCTGTGCTGTGGCGCATTTCAAAGTTAGTTGTCGCTATTAAGATTTTTCCTGGGATAACGACCTCATGTACTGATCAATGTTTTATTTGAGAAATAGTTAGGAGTCAATTCGTGCACATATGTACCGTATCGGGGACTTTGGTGGACCATTTGACTGAATCTATCATCGCTCCCTTTGCGCTCGACTGCTGTCCTCAAGGACGCTGTACGGCCTTTGATACCTAGTTTAAGTACTTAGCATAGTGCTGACTGAAATAAACGCCTAAGTCTGCTACACGCCGCCTTTCACTACGCTCTCGCGCACGCCCCACCCCTCTACGGATTTTCATCCCTTACATTATTCCCAGTCGGCACTATGCTAAGTACATAAACCAGGTATCAAAGGCCGTACAGCGTCCTTGAGGACAGCAGTCGAGCGCTAAGGGAGCGATGATAGATTTAGTCAAATGGTCCACCAAAGTCCCGATACGGTACATAAGGTGTGCACGAATTGACTCCTAACTATTTCTCAAATAAAACGTTGTTCAGTACATGAGGTCGTTATCCCAGGAAAAATCTTAATAGCGACAACTAACTTTGAAATGCGCCACAGCACAGCGACATCTATTGAGCTTTGTGTGTAACAGACAAGTTGATCTTAGTACCAACATTGGTGTTTGTTTTTTACATGTTTGACTACTTATTTACGATCTTTACATTTACTAGTTACTTCAGTAAAATATACAAGTTACGGGAACGGTGTTCCATGATTTAAATATTTAAACATCGGGGTTCAATATCACAATATTGATACCCGTGGCGCCATCTGTTGACGGTCAGCCAAACTAACAATTTGACGAATTTTATCTAAGAGTTACGTATTGACTTGATTACTATAAAATTCTAGGCACCCGTTAATACATGTTGCACTAGGTTTTAGAATTTTAAGTCTTCGGGAACACTTAAATATTTGCTAAGTTCACTCGGAAAACCAGTACCGGTGGCGCCATCTAGTAGCGGCCGGTTAAACTAAGCTTGTTTGCACTGAGTTTATACGTTTTGGTAAATGTTCGCGTTACAGTCTCCCCCTCTGGAACTGCAGTCGACCCGGCGCAGTGACAGGAAAGTCGACGTTGAGTTGTAGTCAGTGTGGGAGCACGTCCGCGTTCATTCCCGGTTGCTGGTACAGGGGTAGTCTCTGGGTCTTCCCCTCTTCCATAAGACTGTAGGTGCGTTCCGTAGTGTATAGCTACAGCACACATTGGGCAACTGCTCCTAACAACGCCCGGCGTACCGCACCCATAACACGTGTTGACGGGCGGTGGCGGAGACGGCGCTGGCGCTGCTGTCGCAGTACAGGTAGTGGTTGTGGCTGGTGGCAGCACTTCAACATTCACCGCTTTTCGAGCGGTCGCTTGTAGAGGCAAAGTACGTATTGCGTCGTTAACGGCCATTACTACACGTTGTTCCCGCAAAATCTTCGCTCTTCGTGTCTCGATAGTCATCAACCTCGTGACGTCACAGCACGGCCTCGAGTTGGGCGCCAGATGTAAGGGGATGAAAATCCGTAGAGGGGTGGGGCGTGCGCGAGAGCGTAGTGAAAGGCGGCGTGTAGCAGACTTAGGCTTTTATTACCAGTCGGCACTATGCCAAGTACAATAAACTAGGTATCAACGTATAAACTCAGTGCAAACAAGCTTAGTTTAACCGGCCGCTACTAGATGGCGCCACCGGTACTGGTTTTCCGAGTGAACTTAGCAAATATTTAAGTGTTCCCGTAGATTTAAAATCCTAAAACCTAGTGCAACATATGTTAACGGGTGCCTAGAATTTTATAGTAATCAAGTCAATACGTAACTACAGATGGCGCCACGGGTATCAATATTGTGATATTGAACTTCGGTGTTTAAATATTTAAATCATGGGACAGGTTCCCGTAACTTGTATATTTTACTGAAGTAACTAATAAATGTAAAGATTGTAAATAAGTAGACAAACATGTAAAAAACAAACAACAATGTTAGTACTAAGATCAACTTGTCTGTTACACACAAAGCTCAATAGATGTCGCTGTGCTGTGGCGCATTTCAAAGTTAGTTGTCGCTATTAAGATTTTTCCTGGGATAACGACCTCATGTACTGATCAATGTTTTATTTGAGAAATAGTTAGGAGTCAATTCGTGCACACCTCATGTACCGTATCGGGACTTTGGTGGACCATTTGACTGAATCTATCATCGCTCCCTTAGCGCTCGACTGCTGTCCGCAAGGACGCTGTACGGCCTTTGATACCTAGTTTAAGTACTTAGCATAGTGCCGACTGGGAATAAACGCCTAAGTCTGCTACACGCCGCCTTTCACTACGCTCTCGCGCACGCCCCACCCCTCTACGGATTTTCATCCCCTTACAAATTCATTATTTATATCATGAGTAATTATCGTGGTGACCCACGACAATGTTAAAACAATTTTTTACGTACCTATTATTGGTGTTATCAAGTGAGATACTCAGCTCAAAGTCTCGGGTTGGGCTCACTTTCGGCATACAGACGCCTGGCTGGAGGCTATAACAAGAACAATATTTGCGGCATAAGAAGTTCGTCAAACTTTCTCCTCAAAGTCAGAAGCACCTTTGGGTACGTGGGGTGTTTGCTATATTTAAGTTACTTTTAGGGTTCAATGTTTTACACGGAAAGTATTTTTACACACACACGGAATCTTTATTCATTAGATCAATATTATTATAATCATAGAACTAGATTTAGACACAAAAAACAAGTTCATATATTTGTATAGGGCCCGAGCGTGTCAGATTTTGTACTGAAGTTGTTACTTGCCTTGATTTTAAATATGTCTCAGGGCCTTGAGTGTTCATAATTTTTGTGTTGTTGCAATCAAATGTTACGTAACGATTCATTTAATGTTTTGTTGACTTCAACTTACAAAAACTGACGCCCGAAAGCTGCAAGCTGCGATTAAAGACGGACAACTCAATGGATTTTACTGAATTCATTTGACAGCTAAATATGCCATCTGTGACTATAATCGTCCTTGGTGGTATCAAACGAAAGCTGTCGTCATTTGTGGGCTTTTCTATGTTAAAACTTATGGCATCATGTTACTGCTGCCGCTTGCATTAATGTTTCACATGTCCATAAGATTAAATGCATTTGTGACAATATAAAAATAATATACTTTATGAAAAATTATGGTTAACGTACTATCAGCTGCAAAAGTACATGGCAAATTTATCAATGAATTCATTTATAATTTCTCCATGAAGTTTTGCAGCTAACTGTACAAAAGTAGACTGCTACGTAATACTTACGCACCATTACAACTATATATACGGGTATTACGGTGTTTTCACATTATCCGACCGATAGGACCGATATCCCATACATTACAGGCGCTATCTTGGATTTTTTTCATTGAAATCCTTCCGACATCCGAATATTGGCTCGGATAATGTGAAAATGGACATAGACGGTGTTGTCTAGATACAAGTGCTACTCGTATTGTTCTGATGTTTCGCTATTTTCTCCCATATTATTAAATCACTTAATTTTAATACCTTACCTACGAGTTACAATAGTGTATCTAAGACAATAGTTGGAAATTTAAATCTTTTAACTAAATAGTTTGAAACAGACCTTCAGTAGTCGTAATAACAATTCATACACAACGAAATTGTTTAGTCTAACATAACTAGTTCTAAATCTTAATGGAATTCCATTAATTTTAGACAAACAGCGCTAGAAGTAAATACAAAGTCTAAGTACCAAATTCTCAAAACAAGAGCACTCGAATTCACAGTGAATAAAGAAAAGTTCGCGATATATAAATAACATGAAAAGTTGTCCGAATTTTGATGATTCTTGGTAACTTTACAATTAGGGAGGGAAATGGAGGTTCGTGTCGCGGGTGTTTCTGAGCCGCTTCAGTGAGACGATTAGATACAAACCTACCGGCCTGACTACGTAACCAATGTACAAATGGGCCATTTTTACGCGATTCATACTCAGAATCGCGAAGTCTTTCGTTCCTGATAAGACAAAAAAATGTCCAAAGATTTCCATACATTTTTCAAACCTTCCATTCCGTTACCGCCATACAAAATGTATGAAAAAATGGTAACGGAATAAGAAAAAACCTTGGGAAACTTTTTTTCTCCTATTAGAATTGAAAGAGCGATTCTGAGTGGAAACCACATAAAAATTTCAAAAATCCAAAAAAAACGTGGGGGGGACAACCTTTGAAAAAAATGGCCCAAATCTATCACTCCGAAACGAATTAAATGCAGCTATACTAGTAATATGGAAAAGCAATAAAGAGACACAGTTTCGTCAAAATACAGGCCAATTCAAAAGTGCATTAACATCAGGCAGGCAATTATGGTCGCGCGATAAATGATAAAACATCTGGCCGTCCCTATCGCACTTACTAATAGTGCGATAGGGACGGCCATGCGTTATCGTCTATCGCGCGACCATGCTACCCGTGCAGAACGATATAAGCTGGCATGCCTTGAATGATGAATGCGTCTCGATCGCACAGCTACGGGCAAGCACGAGAAAAACGCATGATATGCCATGTGAATGATATTCTTTAGATATAATGATATATTATTAGTACCCAGTGGTTTGAGTTTTGCGGCGGTAACTTTTACTAGGCTGGCCGGTATTGGTAGTATCATAGAGGAATAAATAAATAAATATTGTAGGACATTCTTACACAGATTGACTGAGGCCCATGGTAAGCTCAAGAAGGCTTGTGTTGTGGGTACTCAGCAACGATATAAATAAAATATAAATACTTATATACATAGAAAACATCCATGACTCAGGAACAAATATCTGTGCTCATCACACAAATAAATGCCCTTACCGGGATTCGAACCCGGAACCGCGAAATCAAGCGTTTTGTCAAATTTTACAGTAGAGCGACCAAACTGTTAGTTATATCAAAACAATGTATGGCAAAATTGTGTATCTGTCATAGGCATACAAAAAAGTCCGTATTAGCTTATGTCTGTCTTTTAAGGATAAATTACTATAACCATTTTTATGATAGCCCCGTGCGCAGCTGGGGCGGACCGCTAGTATATGTTAATAGGTGCTAATAGATGCCTTTAATGTAGTGTATGTCATGCTTGTGTAAATTAAATAGGTTTAAATAGAAATGCAATATTGGAGTAATCGACGGAAAAAAAGCTCTGGTTATGTTTGAATGCAAGTTGTCTTAAGATTATAGGTTTAAGAGGTTTTTCTGTCACGAAGAGTTCAATAACAATCATTAAACTTAATCAATTACATACGTTGTAGGAGACTATTTAAATAACAAAAAAAACCTCGAAAGCGATTTCCCGTGGAACGCACAATATTAATTAAGTAGATAGGTGCCTAAATACTCGAAGACAGAAAAAAATAATGAAAGTTATAGTCTTCCTTAATTATAATAATAGGGAACTGTAGTTAAAATAAAATATTTTGTACCATGCACGAAATAAAACAACAGATATTTATGAGAAAACATGGACAGCAGTTACTTTTAAATCCAATTTCTACTTAATAAGTCAGGTAGAAATATATAAAGTAACTGAGTTGACCGTGACGTCACTCAATTCAATTTCATATAAATTCCATATTAGCAAATCGTTCAAATTCGCTTTGACAGTTCTTAAAAAGAAGCTAATTTGACTAGGAGGCAAGTAGTCTATTGATCAACCTAACCAACATGCAATAATTATTAAGAATATTCGTTATATGTATTTTCGTATTTTGTATAAAAGAAGTTACATATTAAATAAGACAAGTTCCTCGTGCTTTTACTGTTTATATCTGGTTGTTTTTAATACTAAGACAATTTCTACCGTAAACCCAAATTAATACATGTATAAGTAATTACAAGCTTTTGACATCATCACAAAATGATAGACGCCGAAGTCAAGTAACTTCGCAATCAATATCAATAGTTCGACGCTGAAGTCAAGTAACTTATCAATAAATATCAATATTTCTACGCTGAAGTCAAGTAACTTCGCAATCAATATCAATATTTCAACTCTGAAGTCAAGTAACAGCCATCTAATATGAATTGCAAGTATCTTTCGCAAGATACTCGATTTCAAGATAGAAATAGGGTATCTACCCTATTTCTATTCCTACCCAAGTATCTACTTGACTTTAGCGTAGAATACCCCGTTAGAAAAAGATACTTGAATTTTTTAAAGTTCTGTATTTTGAAATATATACATTATAAAAATTTCAAAAAAATAGTGAAAGATGTATTTAAAAAAAATGAATCGAATGATGTAAAAAAACATTTTTTGGAAAAATTTGAGATACTTGATTTCTGCGTAGGGCAGCCGAGCAGGCAGGGTCACTACCGACTGCGCCAGACCGGTCGTCAAAATAAGTAAGGGAAGAGCTGTAACTCCATACATCAGTAAATACGGGTTATTTGTAGTGACATCTAGCGACAATCACGCGCCAAATAGCGTAAATTATCAGTACCACTACTCGATACTAGGTGAAAACAGTGTTTCGTCTGCCAACAAAATTAAAATTTTGAAAAAACCCCCGACCGCGACATAGTGGACCGATTTTCATGAAACATGGCTAAGAACACTCCCGACTAACTTAGCTTTCAGACAAAAAAAACTAAATCTAAATCGGTTCATCCGTTCGGGAGCTACGATGCCACAGACAGACACACACACAGACAGACAAACAGACAGACAGACAGACAGACAGACGGACAGACAGACAGACAGACAGACACGTCAAACTTATAACACCCCTTCGTTTTTGCGTCGAGGGTTAAAAAAAATAATATTAGAACAGTTTACAACTTATATTACAAGCAGAAGGAATTGAAAACAGAATACTATTGTAATATTAGCTAATAATTTTTGAACTAAGACATTATTTTTTTTACATAACCTAACCATAAAATTAAAATTTTGAAAAAACCCCCGACCGCGACCGGACCGGTTTTCATGAAACATGGCTAAGAACACTCCCGACCCGTCTAACACAGCTTTCAAATAAAAAAACTAGATTGAAGTCGGTTCATCCGTTCAGGAGCTACGATGCCACAGACAGACACACACACAGACAGACAAACAGACAGACAGGCAGGCAGACAGACAGACAGACAGACAGACACGTCAAACTTATAACACCCCGTCGTTTTTGCGTCGGGGGTTAAAAACTGAGCATGACAAGTAGCAGTACCTACTGATAATTTACGCTATTGGACGCGTGATTGATGCCCGATTGTCGCTAGATGTCACTACAAATAACCCGCATTTACCTACTGATGTATAGAGTTACAACTCTTCCCTTACTTATAGTATATATAGTAGCTTAAGTACACAGATGTCATATATACCATAGATCAAGCAAACGTATCTACTTAGCGTGTCAAATGAACTCAGTGAAATCCACTGAGTTGTCCGTCTTTACTCGCAGCTTGCAGCTTTCGGGCGTCAATTTTTGTAAGTTGAAGTCAACCAAAACATAAAAAATGCCTCGTTACGTGATATTCAATTGCAACAACACAAAAATTATGAACAATCAAGAGCCTGAGACATATTTAAAACTAGCTTTTACCCGCGGCTTCGCCCGCGTAATAAAAGTATTCATTAAGATTTTCATTTGGATCCGTAGGGACCGTAGGTTTCTCTGTAGGTATATTTATCTGCGATTATTTCGATTGCACATAATACTTTTGCTTGCAATGATTGTAGAAATATTACACATCGACCACAGCGTAGGTAATTCTATATACGCTGGGGAAACCTTTATAAACATCCCACATAGCCCGTATTTCGACACTATGATCGGTGGGTAAAAAGTACTTTTTTCTATTATCCCTTACAATTTTTTACATTTTGCTTATACTTATCGCAAACGTAATCTTCAAGCAAGCAAACAACGATCGTCTTAGAGGACATTGATTGTAAGAGACCGCCGACCGATTATCCGTATCCCGCTAACGATACCCATATTATCCGTATCCGTATCGCTATCGCTATCGCTATCCCTATCGCTATCCCTATCGCTTTCCCTATCGCTATCCCTATCGCTATCCCTATCCCTATCCCTATCCCTTATCAAGATGTTTAATGATATAACACTTTAAGTTCTCGCGCTTTGTACACATATTTAAAGTCACATACAGGTCGAACGCGATTAATTAACATTATTTTTACCTTTTTTCCCAACGTTTCGGCCAGGTTGCACTGGCCGTGGTCGCGGAAGACTGACGTCCCAGCAAAATGTCACCGGAGATGTAAACAACACAAAACTACCCGATATTAATTTATATAAATGTTCGGGGTAGACAAATAAATATAATCTACCCGCTTTTAGTTAATGTTTATTTCCCACCATGTTTATTTTAAAGGTAAAAATAATGTTAATTAATCGCGTTCGACCTGTATTACAGGCAAGAATCAACTTCAGTACAAAATTTGACACGCTGAATATATGAATTTGTTTCTTCTATCTAAATTAAGTTCTGTGCTTAAGTATATACATATAGTAACAGATGCAAATATTGTACCAGTAGGTAGGTTTTGGCTTAATATAGAGGATGCCGAAGAGGGTCCGAAATAAAACGGATTCCAAGCTCTGAAGCCGTCGGATAAGTCCCTAAATATATATTGTCATATTTGTGTAGTGTTAGGTTTCCCAGGAATTTATCTCCACTAACTTATTTGGGAAAATAAAGAAGATTCCGAGATTTTATTTTCTCAAGGCTACGTAATTAACATATGTAATAGACATTTAGATATTTTGGACCTCTTGCTGTTCGAAGTCCGTTTTTTCGTAATGTTTTATTTATTGGTCAACCCAAGGTATTTGTTAGGCTTAATATAATACCCCGGGATAAGGGTTAAATTAAACGTCATAATTTCATCGAAGTTTGACATTCAAAGTTAGGTACTTAATTACATTAGCAACGGTGAGTATGTCAACATCATTGCTACCTACCTTTTATCTTGGATTGCCACTAAATATTTCATCCATAATGGCGTTAGCCATTTTATAGGCCGATATTACTAACTTAGTGTAACGGTACAAATCTATTGCAAAATCGCCCACGAACATGTCAGTCTATGTATGGTTCCGTGTTATTACCTACTACAGAAACATATAGCCAATATTGCTTCAACATTTGTCTGTGCAGGGTTCAACGCTACACCTATAGGTACGACTACAGGCGGTCACTTCAAATGGAACAATGGCCAAGCGTGATCACGGTGCCCACAGAGTAGGGTTTTGCTGTAAAATTATGTGTGACATTATCTGGGTAAAGGTACCTTCTTGTCGATGGCCTTTACGTCCCGCGGCGTCGTATTTGTACACGAACATCGCTCATAACGCCGTAAGCGCCATCGACAATAAGGTCCCTTTACCCAGATAATGCCACATATGAGTGCTGATCATTCTACCGACAAGAAAATATTAAGGTACTCTTCTTTAACAGCTAGCAAAATACAGAAAAAGCCTACATCACTCAAACCCTTTAGATGTTAGATTTTTATGATGTACATACATGTATGTACCTAGAATTTTATGATGTTGAGTACGCATGTATACACCAAGTATGGGGTGGAACGTAATGATGTATGTACTACCCCTGAAATGAGAGTTAGTATAGTCATAGGACTCCATTCATTTAATTCTTATTTATGTTTTAGAAATCAACACATGCGTGCTACGCCCACCTAAAAGAACTAAATTAAACAAAGAAAATTAATCGTAAACTAGAACTTTCCTTTGCTAATCCGCGATTTGGATTTCCGCAAAGTAACGCCTGATTCCATCGATTAAAGAAAATTAAAAAGACGATACTATAACTAATAAAATCATCCAAAAAATAGTACCTACTTATCTACTCACTACAGACTCTACAGAGTAAGGAGAGTCCTTTAAGGGGCTCCACATGGTTTTCATCGATTTTTGACAAGTTTTTAGTTGAAACTCCAAAATTTGCTCTACAGATAGAATTGTAAGACCAACGGCCATCGGTTTAAGGTTTAAGGTTTAAGATCATTTAATCTCATAAGAATTTTACAATTCACTTATACGAGATAAAACATTATTAATAACTTAAAATATTGTTATGATTATGAGTGCAACCCCCGACGCAAAAACGAAGGGGTATTTTAAGTTTGACGTGTCTGTCTGTGTGTATGTCTGTCTGTCTGTCTGTCTGTCTGTCTGTCTGCCTGTCTGTCTGTCTGTTTGTCTGTCTGTCTGTCTGTGTGTGTGTGTCTGTCTGTGGAATCGTAGCTCTCGAACGGATGAACCGATTTTGATTTAGTTTTTTTTGTCTGAAAGCTGAGTTAGTCGGGAGTGTTCTTAGCCATGTTTCATGAAAATCGGTCCACTAGGTCGAGGTCGGGGGTTTTGGTTAGGTTATTCAATCTTTTATCTCTATTCGTATGAGCCATATTTTGAAAATTATGAATACCGACATATTTTTTATGAATTTTTTAAACATGGTCGAAAAAAAAAAACACTTTTGTCGAAATTTGATTTTAGTGAAGGGTGTTACGTACATGAAATCGACATGTTTGGATTTACTTTCGACTTTTCTAAAAATTCAAGAGAGATTTTAATTTTAAAGTAATTAATACAAAAGTTAGACCAACAAACCAATGTTTGACCTAAAATTGTTCATATTTGATGCCAAATATCACAGAAACAATGAACTGTGAAGTAATTACGTGATACTATTTTGTTTAAAGACGATGCTGTTAATATGATAGGCTTTAAAAACTATCATAAATAATATCAATGGATTCAAATCGAAGGTCAGGGTACCTACGCCCTTAACATAGGTCCGTAGGGTTTACCAACACTGAGTGGTAACAAAATTGTTGGTCTGTTTCACAGAAGCGACTGAAACACCCCGGTTTCGTTGATTATCACTACTGTTATTGCCAAGTACTCACATTACCTACTATTTAATATATTTATTTGTATTAAAGAAAATCCAATCGAAATTTTGTTCCACCGATCCCTATTCGTACCAATACGACAGCACCCGAAACTGTTCCGAAACGAACAATAGATGCATTAGCGTCCCATTTCTTCTGCCAAATACCCCCCAATCAGCAAAAAGGAGGGCCAAGAAAGGCCCTCTCAATTTGTACACACACAAAATCTTACGTAGTGATGTGCCGATGCCGTTTCAAAGATTTTGGTTTACTAGGTTTACTGCAGCATCAGGTCAATTCGGTTCAATACTTGTCTTATGCTTGTGGGTAGCTCTATGGTTGCTTGAGATGTTAAATAATCAAAACGTCAAAAATATGATACTTCGTTATAAAGTGAATGGCGCCCACACTTTATTTTCTACAATTTTATATTGTAGGGTCTCGTATACAGGAGGTTGGATTTTGTTATTCGTTCGTACCACAGAATATATAATAGTACTTCGTACTGCTACGCGATACGCGAAACCAGAATTTTATTATTTCAAATATTTTACTAGCTCGTTTAAAAGTTAGAGTCAGGTGGATATTGTTTTCAAATTAATGATTGTTAAAGAAGGGATCATTTCCTAAAGTATTCACTTAATCATTAGTATCATTAAATTAGCATAGTCTGCGATGTCATGTCAAATACGAGTCTATCTAATAATGTGCCAGATGTTAATTGTGGTGCTTAATTTCAAACTCTGGTAAATCCATTCTGCTTTAAGGTTGAACCATACCACCATACTAATATTAATATTATACATGGGAAAGTGTGTGTGTCTGTTTGTTTGTCCGTTTTTCACGGCAAAACGGAGCGACAAATTGATGTGATTTTTTAAGTAGGTAGAAATAGTTGAAGGGATGGAGAGTGGCATAGGCTACTTTTTGTCTCTTTCTAACGCGAGCGAAGTCGCGGGAAAAAGCTAATTATCTATAAAAATATATATAATCTGAAAAAAAATCAACCTTAAAGCAGAATGGATTTACCCGAGTTTGAAGTTAAGCGACACAATTATATTTTTTTCATTTTTAAATTATTGAAAAAACTAAAAAGAGTCACGTGGCGTTTGGCGTTTACTCTCCATGATTATGACTAAGCTGGCCCCGTAGCCGAATGGCATTTCTCCGACGCCAAACGAAAGCGATACGCCGCTGGCTCTGTCGCGCCAATACGCAAGCGCGATAGAGATAGATATCTACTAGCGCTTCGTTTCGTGAGCGTTTCGTGAGCGATTGTGCCATTCGGCTAGCCACCCTGGGCTCTCAAGACTTTGATCGAATAATAGTCTTCCGTAAAATAATTTGCTTTATAAACCATTCCACGAGGAAAATCTAAAGTAAACTCCGTGAGCTTTTCCGACATTATTGCTAAAGGAATTTTCTCCGGAATAGAAATATTAGCAATGACACATCACTAATCATACCGCCTTCGCAAGAATCGGAAATTGGGTCGACGGGAAAGAAGGGCGGTTTTTTTTAATTTCTACGATAATTAAGTCTTGGAAGTATCCAAAAGAACTTTATTTGACTTTGTTAATTAATTTTGTATGGACAAATGATCTTACATCAATCGCGAGAAAAAGAGAGCTTAATCAACATTTCAGTAATTGAATTGCCTATAAGTAGGTACCTAACTAGAATCATGCCAATCTAAGTTGACAGCGATTTCGATTCGAAAGAATCACCGGACGAAATGTTATTTTAAACGTTAATCATCGATGAAACTATGACGTTTACCCTTTTCAATGCTTTTCCTCCCGTGTCAAAAAATGTCATAGACGCCAAAAAGTCAACTGGTGAGGAGCGAATATAAAACTTAACTGACAGTAGGAAAGTCGCTTTGACAACGTCCGCCATAGCTTTTTTAGTGGTCGTTGGCGTGGTGGGCACGACAGCACTCGACCACTTTAGTGGCTCTTGGCGTTGAAAAGGTTAACCCTTGCACTGGTAGGCTATCAAAATAGTTGCCAACCTATCTTAGGTTAACTCTAAAATTAGTTTAAACTTCAAGTTTACATTTTGCAGTAATACGCTACCCGAATGTCACATTTTGGATGGATTTCTTTACACGACCAAACAAATAAGGTAAAATACCCCATAATGGACGGTGATGCCATTATGGACAAAAAAACACAAATCCTTAAAAATAAGTATCTAAAATAAGTTTCTAAAAACTGACGGCTATGTACCATAAACTAGAGTTGTAGAGCTGTTTCATTTTGAAGTTTCAATTAATTCGGTTATTTCTGAAGGATTTGGCGACAAGATAAAATTCACCAGTTTACTGAAAAAAATATCAAGACGAATTCTTAGTAATGTTGCTAAGAGAGTTGAGTTCATGTATAAAATAATAAAAAAATTACGCACGGTGTAATCTTGAATGCGTTTTACTTACTGCATTAAGCATGAGATAAGGTATAAAACATACTAGTTTGTTGCTCCAAAGATATAAAGAAATGACGTTATTTTGCGAGTGTCCATTACTGGACCCGAATAACTGCGTACCTCCTATGATGGACAAGGAACAATTTACAAAACCAAAATTTACAAGAAACAATCCTATGTTAAAATAACCCAAACTAATTGTATTTATGGTGTATAAAATTGACTCATTGCGTATCAGTTGGCTTTAAAAGTAAAATTTTAAACTTATTTCACTGTCCATAATGGGGGATCCATTACTGGAGAACTGCCGTCCATAATTGGAGAAAAAACACCTAGTTTTAATTTGTTAACTATGAAGAAACCAATAGGAGTATCTATTCTGCAATACGCTTGAAATGTAAAAGAAGGATAGGACATTCAAGATTTAACACGCTTAGCCGTAGAATTTTTACATTTATCAGTGAAATATCAAAAACAGGCGAATTTTTTTCTTAAACTGTCCATGATTGGGTCCGTCACCTTATGCTGGTTTTCTAAAATAGAACTCTTTGATTTGTTTCCTAGTTGTAGAACTTTCATATTTAACCAGATATGAAATGTCAACGGTACCTTCATTCGAAATACAATATAACCATCACTATTTACATCCCAAGTTGGTTTACTATAATAAGCTGCCAAACTTTGGCGTGTAACTAACCGTCGCAGATCCAGTTTTGTCCAGTTATAACCGGCTCCCGCCCGGAGCTCCGCATTGGTCGGGAACTGCTAACCCTGCAGAAACTATAACTCCTACGTGATTAGGTTAGATGAGCTCAATACTAGTACGAAAAGGTTTTATGTGATATTAGTCGTTCGTTGAGATAGAACCTTTGCAAATGCATGCAAGATGATTGAGCCGAGGAAATATTTGGGCAATATAAACTGTGTAGGTGGATATGTTTAACAGTTTAGGTTATACTCAATTGAGTACATGAATAATGTTTATTTAGGGGTTGTAAGCAGGCACTGAAGAGGGTGTGTATGGAGGAATTTAGTTTGCTGGCTTGATAATAAATGAAGGTTGATATGACATATTTAGTACCTATGATAAAGCCTATAAGCACCTTGGTAAATAGGTAGGCACCATAAAGATAGAAAGGTAGTATCAAATTATGACAGGTCCTACGTGTTTGTAACGATTCAAAGTGGACGTGCACTTGAAATTTTAAATTACACTAACGAATCTACGTTCTTACTCTCTGCGAAGAATTAATGAGTGATACCTGCAGGCTGCAGCCAACAGTTTCAGCTTGTTAAATAACATCATTAATATCCTTTAAAGTTTTATTTTAGAACTGTATCTCTCATTTCCTATATGTTTTGTCGTAATATAACGGGGTGCTGAATTGATCTGGCAAATAATGAATCCTTTCATTACTTTTATAAATCAATAGGAAACCATGTATATTCAATTACTGATTCCACATTAAGAATTTTTTATTAATTATTATTTTGTTTTGATTTTCATACTATCTTAAGATATCATCTTGGTTATTAAGCTTGGTAATAAGTACCTACACATCTCACGCGCGACCTGATGTGTTATCGTATTACTCGTACCATGTGTTAGTAATGTAAAATATGCCACTTAGATCTTGTATTGAAGTAATAATTACAATTGTGAGTGTAGTGTGTTTGGAGTTGGACAGACCATCGAGTGTGAATGCGACCAGTGGTAACGCTGAAAGTAAACGCAGCGTGACGCGCGCGAAGGAGGGTAGATCGCGCGCTGTCTACGCAACTTTGACATCCACCCGCCTTTGTCAGTTTTCCGTGATCATGATGCATACAACTGCGTCGAAATATCGGGAGCTCGACAAAAATCAAAAAGGTAATCACGGTCTATATCCCAGTCAATATAAGTCTAATGAAAATAACCGTGAATCATTCAAAACTCTTATTGTAATTAGTCCGGTTTCCTCGACGATGTTTCCCTTCACCGAAGCGACTGGCAAATATCAAATGACACCTTGATTAAATACAATAATACAAAATAAAGAAACAACACGAATAAAGTTAAACAACAGGCGGTCTTATCGCTAAAGAGCGATTTCTTCCGGACAACCTTAAGACACAGTATAAGGAATATTCAGTAGTTAATCTCCGGTAGGTCGATGCGGGCGGTCTCTACCTACTGCGCAAGGTCACGCAGGGTTGAACAAAATTACTATAAAGTTAATCAATCAACTTTGTACACAGTAAGTTGTTGTTATCTAATAGGTACTATTAGGTAACTGTAAGTAGTAGTATAACAAATACCACACCAGTCAATATTGAATACACAAAAAAATATTATTCATAATATTAGTCTCATACGCGCAATACTAGATTGTGTAACAAGCGATCAAAATGAGATATTTACGGTTACGGCTTTTCACATCACGTATGTGGTAATTTATATGTTATACTTATATATTATTTAAAACAAAAACGCACTTTCTACCACGTACCATTCAAGTTAGGTACGTGTTTTTTTCTTAAATACTGACGAAATAGTATTTACATAAAATGTCTGAATAGGTGGTTCCACAATTTTTAAGTAGGTAAGGTGTACTCGGGTAATTCCGAAATTCAAAATGATAATCACCTTTGATTCCATAGTAATAAGGGTCCCTCCGGAATTTTCCGACGGTTTTTGACGTTCGGAATTACCCGAGTACCTACACTTACCAAACTTACGAGATAGATAGATCGCAGCATCTACCTAAATAAAAAACTTTTTAACAAAAAATAAAACCGCCTTCAAAAATAAGCGTGTTACAAAACACGGAGAAACTAAAAAGCCAAAAATAATAAACCTTTGAATTCAGATTTCTTATCGGATTGCAATATTCTAAACATCCCAATTATAAACAAATCAATTATTTTTGTAGTCGGTACCAGACCTGTTCGTCGCCTTGCTATTTCCTGTTTGCCCCACCCAACCATACTCAGGCTGGCCCAATTGATTTGTTTATAATTGGGATGTTTAGAATATTGCAATCCGATAAGAAATCTGAATTCAAAGGTTTATTATTTTTGGCTTTTTAGTTTCTCCGTGTTTTGTAACACGCTTATTTTTGAAGGCGGTTTTATTTTTTGTTAAAAAGTTTATTTATTTGTTGATTTTTAGTGGTTCCTAGTGATATTATATGTATCAGTCCGAATATATGTACAGTAGTGAAAGAATTACCCTTTAACTCCTAACCATTGAGGAGTTGACCTTTTTTGTTAAATCAAGTTTATTACAGAGATAATTACTGACATATTTGTTGATTACAGGTTTAGCTAAAAAAACAACTTAGTGGATAGACATCTACGTTCCTAGAATGATATCACCAAGATAGTTCGGGTTAAGCTGCAGGTTGACGGAGTTTCTGAATTCGAATAACAACATGTATCAGTCCGAATATATGTACAGTAGTGAAAAAATTACCCTTTAACTCCTAACCATTGAGGAGTTGACCTTCCATCATCAGCTCAGCCACATAACATTATTACCATCAGGCGTAAATAATGGTGTACCTTTGAAAAATACACTAAAAACATTACATGTGCCTATAACATTTGAAGAGTTCCCTCGATTTCTCCAAGATCCCATCATCAGACCCCGACTTGGTGCCAATGGGACCATCTCGGGGTTATACCTATTCGATAAAATAAAAAAAATTGAAAATCGGTCCACGATTAGTAGGAGGGACTTAGTAGGAGGTAGGGCATAGCGAATGATATTCCGCTTTGTGTGGTAGGGCACAGCACAGCGGATATCGTCTCGCTCGAATCTAGAGCAGAGCCCAACTGGGGAAGTACCTCCGCCTTACAGAAGACCGCAGCCAAATAGCACTAGACCCTACTCATAGTGTTGTGTTCCTGCCGGTGAGTAAGGCTGCCAGAGCTCAACGAGGGTGCGGTGTGCTGATGACGGGAGGACTTACGGAACTAACTTGTTCCGTCTATTGTCCTTTGAGTCGTCGGCAACCCGAACCCTTCTTGGAACTTGTACACTCCTTTTTGCTGTGTACTTAACACAGCAAAAGGGAGTGTACAAGTTTCTAATGGGGTGGCAACGTGCATGTGACACTGTTTGAGTTGCAGGCGTCCATAGGTTACGGTGACCGCTTTACATCAGGCGGACCGTATACTTGTTTGCCACTGACGTAGTATAAAAAAAAAAAAGATTTTCGGAGATATCGAGTAACATACATACAAAAAAAATAAAAAAACAAATCAGTCGAATTGAGAACCTCCTCCTTTTTTTGAAGTCGGTTAATGGGTTAAAAACAAGTATTTCGTTGCAATGTAATTGACAATGACTCCTTAAGGATCGCGGTGGCCTTGCGATTGGGGTGTAAGGTGTGCGAGGCGCATCGGTGCGTTTGCGGGGTCATGGTTGAGGAAGACGGTCACCATTGTCTCGGCTGCTTGAAGTGCGCGGGACGTTTCTCGAGGCATCATGCTATCAATGATGCAATCCGCCGGGCTTTGGTGTCGGCCAACGTTCCTTGCGTTTTGGAACCTCCAGGGTTGTGCCGCACGGATGGAAAGAGGCCTGACGGTCTGACATTGGTTCCATGGCAGAAGGGTCGGTGTCTCTTATGGGACGCGACGTGCGTCAGCACGTTTGCGCCGTCCCACTTGAACATTACGGTTAGGTCTGCAGGGTCAGCCGCGGAGTATGCGGCCAAAATGAAGCATGCCAAATACTCTGCCCTGGAACCAATGTACGACTTTGTGCCAGTCGCAGTCGAAACTGCGGGACCTTGGGCTCTGGAGGCGAAGGAGTTCATAAGGGATTTGGGCCGGCGGCTAAGGGACAAGGGATGTGACCCTCGGTCCGGATCGTACCTGGTCCAACAGATCTCATTGGCTATTCAGCGTGGTAACGCTGCCGGTGTGATGGGGACATTTGAATTGGGTACGATTCGGGACGGTTTCATTTAGCATAAAGTTATTATTTTATGTGTGACGAAGCCTGTTGCGGATATCATCATTGGTTTGTTTGACGAAGCATGTTGTTGATTTGGATTTGTGGCCACATGATGAAGCCTGCGTTGCGGATGAATTTTCGCATGGGAGTAGTGTTAAGTACTGTTTTATTTTAAGGTTGGAAGTGTAATTTTTGTACATGTATTCTTGTTTTAACTAAATAAATGTGATTGGATGTAATTAAAGTCGTTACAGGTAAATCCTTATTAATTTGAATGCGTCATTATAACTTTAAATCTCACCTTTACCTAACACTGCAAAAATATAAGTAGTTATAACAATTTAACCACTTACTTTTCTGGAAGTCTAGGAATTGTGAAGAATGTTATATCCGGATTTTTAGAACTGTTCTCCATACATCCATAAACACTACAGTAACACAGCGCATAAACGCGGCCCCGACTGTCCAGCCCAATATTTACCAGTTTCGCATGTTTTCGCTGCATGCTAGGGTAGTTTTTCGACACACTGCGCGGCGTGAAGTTTGTAAGAAGAGTTATTACTGCTTTATACTGTGCTTAAGATAGCGGAAATTACATACATATTATTTTAAATGCACAACCGAAAAAACTTCTTCATAACAAAACAATTTGTATTTAAAACCATTAGTCTACACCGCCCTCTAAACATGAAAGCACAGATCAATACAACAAGATGGCCCTTACAGGGCGACTCGCGGTCACCAAGCATACGACAAATCAGGTTTATAAAAGTTTGAACGCGTGCGACACCGATCAGTAGCGCCCAAGTATACGACCCGCTAACAGTGTCCGTGTCCGCTCGGGAAAAAATCTTAAATAATCAATTTTGGTTGCAAACAATGGTCTCTTACAGCATAAAGTGGTGTGGCAAGTCTTCTAACACTTCTACATGTAAAAAAGATGGAACAACATTCCACAGTTAAGTCAAATTAATTATTTTGTTGAATATTGTTTATTGTCCGCGGAGTTCATTTATACTGGTCAATATGGTTGTGCTGAGCGGCGCCGAGGCGCGTCCATCCCTCTTTACCGAGTTAACAATGTGATATGCTATCCCTTTCACGTAAACGACTAGGCATGGGGCCATGTTAGTTTATGTCTGTTGCGGGAACTTCGTACTGCCGTTCGTACCATGTGCTACCATTTTATGAAATATAAAAGAAAGCAGATTTGTAATAGTGAATAATTATCTAGAATTTGTAGAGTCTGTAGTGGTATTTAGTTCATTGATTAGTTTAGAATATTTAGTTGGTTATTTAACTTAGTAAACGTAAGTAAAAATGCACAGTTTAGTTATTAGTTACTAGAATGATTTTTATTGAGATGCTATCACAATTATCATCCTCCTTGCGTTATCCCGGCATCGGCATTCGCCACGGCTCATGGGAGCCTGGGGTCCGCTTTGGAAACTACTACCAAGATTTGGCGTAGGCACTAGTTTTATGAAAGCGACTGCCATCTGACCTTCCAACCCTAAGGGTAACTAGGCCTTATTATAATTTAATTATAATATTATAAACTGAAATAATAATATTATAATTTGTTGCAAAACAAATTCACCACAGTACTGGTACCGGTACCATTGTCTATAATAGACATGTCCCATTCCCATCCCTACTGCTAATCATAAAGGCGCGCCATTATTTGAAACGACCAATGGCAGCACCGTGCGTGCCCGCCTCACCCCGCAAGGATTGGTGATTTGCGTCTCGAACAATATCGCTTGCATTTGGCTTCTAGTGGGGTGTTCTGTGCATGAAAGAAATGCCATTTTTTCACTTGTTCAGACTTGAGCACTAATTGGCATGATTAATGTTTCTTTGCGGCGGCGTGGAGACGAGACTAATTATAAATAATGAATCGGTGACACAAAATCATTATTTCATTAGGCGGAGCACAGGACGGGCAGACGAGTTACTTTGCCCGTTTTTGTGTTTAGAGAATTCATTATAAATGTTTCAAAGTTGTTATTTGAGAGAAGGGGACAAAGTACACTGAGAGAAATTTGCATTGTGAATTTAACAAGTTCGACTTGTTGCGGTTTATCCGTCTTGAATCAGCCAAACGTATGTTTAAAACAATATGTGTCAGGTTGTTATTATAAAATCGACTTGTTGATTCAAATATATTGCCGATTCAAATGACAAGTAGCTTGTTGTTTGAACCAAAGAGCACGTAGGCGCTATTTTAACCAAAAAACATGTTGAACGAACATGAAAACTGGTTGTATTTTCTCTCAGTGTAGGTGTTTCTTCCTCGTGCTATAATTGAACTATTTACAAGCGAAGAACTAGAATGGACATTTAATACGATTTAATTAATTGAGGTACTAACCTTTAGTGAGCATGAATACGACAAATGACAAATTTTGAAACCTGTCATAAATAATATGGTCTTTGGTTACCGCGATAGTTACTCATGAAATAAAACTATGGAAACGGATTAAATCGCGTATAATGAATTTACAATTCATCCCGACGTTTCGAACACTTTACAGCGTTCGTGGTCAACGGGTGACTGAGGAAAATTTATAATGTGCAAAAGCTACCCACATACAAGAAATATTAACGAACCATGACCATAAATAATATAGATTTCTAAGGCAGGTTCACACACTATAAATAAAGCTAGTTATACAATATTCAAATTTTTTTTACCATTACTATGTTAAAAAAACAATTAATCAATTAAAAGCCAATACTGAAATATCTAAAGTTATTAAATGGCTAGTGAATAATAAACTCAAACTAAACGCAGACAAAACTAATATAATACATTTTCAAAACTATAATTCTCCGAACGTAGATCTTAATATTAATTTAAATTTAAATACAATAAATACAGTTGACTCCGCCTGTTTCCTTGGTTTGACAATAGATAAACATCTTAATTGGAAACTACACATTGATAATTTATGTAATAGATTGGACAGATTTGTATTTGCACTACGAAGGCTTAGAATTATATCATCTAAAGAGGCTGCACTCTCCGCATATCATGGATATGTATCGTCGATTTTACGATACGGACTGATAATTTGGGGCAACTCAGTAGATATTCAGAGAGCATTCATTACGCAAAAAAAATGTATTAGAGCTGTATCAGGCGCTCAATATTTAGCCCACTGTAGGCAAATATTTAAAGAACTAAAAATTCTTCCCCTGCCCTGCTTATATATATATGAAGTTGTCACATTTGTGAGGAAACATCCAGATCTGTTTCCACTACATGATGTTATTCATAATAAGACTACTGGGAGGTATCCACATAAACTATACGTTCCTAGACATAGATTAAGCATATATAGTAAAAATGTATATATTATGGCAATCAAATTGTATAACAAGATTCCTAAAGACATTGCATCAATAACAGATTTAAATAACTTCCAGAGGAAAATGTTTGGTTGGTTATTAGACATGTGTTTTTATTCAGTTAACGAGTTCCTTAGTTATTAATAAATTGTAATATTTCTACGCCGATGTAGGCAGAATATGTCGCACCAATTGTAACTTGACCATCTCTGTATGTACCATATTCTAAGAAATAAAGATTTCTATTCTATTTCTATTCTATTCTATTCTATTCTATACACAAAATTGACAAAAAACAAACTGCAAATGTCCAACACCAATCACCATACAACACAAATGCCTCACAGTCTTCGTTGTGCTTGTTCCATTATTAGATGTACTATTGGATCCCGTTCACCCGGTCACCCGTTGACCACGAACGCTGTAAAGTGTTCGAAACGTCGGGATGAATTGTAAATTCATTATACGCGATTTAATCCGTTTCCATAGTTTTATTTCTGTCATAAATATTTAAAGTACAAAATAGGACGGGGCCTGGAAACCTCTAATAAGAGTTAAGCGAATAGACAGTTAAAAAAACCGGCCAAGTGCGAGTCGGATTCGCCCACCGAGGGTTCCGTACAAACTTTCTTTCAAACTACCTAGTAAAAATAATCTCATATTTTCATATAACTCTAATGACTTGACTAGAAGACAAAAGTATAGGCACTAATGAGTATTATAGTGTATAGCGCCATCTCCCGGTCAATTTGCTAACTAATTTGCGCGACCTGGTTTTTCAGGGATAATTCTTTATAATGTTAACCGATTTAAACAGTTTATACTTTATTGGACAGAAGATGGTTTACGTAACATCTCGTATTAATTTAAAGTACGATATACATCCGCAAGGGTGGGTAAATTGAAAGTAAAAATCTGAAAAGTTTTTTGTGAATTAAAAAAAAAAAGTATTCAAAATACAAACACGATTATATTTTTCCTGTAATATATAGTATAAAACCAATGTTTACTAAAATTTTCATAATTTTTCGTTGGTAAACTTCGGAGTTAAGGGGGGGGGGGGAACGGTATTTTTTTTTACATTTTCCTTCAAAATTCTTTTTTTTCCACAACAAAAAAATTATAAAAAATAGCTTATTTACGTTCAATTTGAGCTCTTTCCAACGATACCCTACTTGCCCTAGTAACTTGAAATTTACAGTTTGCCCCCCTTTCATTTTGGCCATTTTCTACAATTAAAATTAATATATTAAAAAAAAATATACTTTCTATTTGTAGAGGTTTATAATGTTCACAACTATTCCAAATTTCAAGTTGATAGCATTAGTAGTTCTCGAGATATTTAGGAATGTGACAGACGGACAGACAGACGGACAGAGTCGCACCATAAGGGTTCCTGTTGTACCTTTTTGGTACGGAACCCTAAAAAGCTAATTGGGAAACAATAGAAATCAAATGAATACAAAAAAGAGTCTTCATGTAACGGTTGCGTTTTGTATTTTTTCTTACCCAGATTATCAATGCTAAAACTAGAAAACTGATAAGAGGAGAATTTGGCTTTTTTCCTAGTTCTTGCCAAAGCTTTCGCTTCACTTCCTGTAACAATACTGTTGCGTAAGCTTAAAAGTTTACGTAAGTAGGTATAAGACAAAACAGTTGTTTTATTTCAAAACAGTCTCTCAGTGATTCTGTAACATTGCCAATAATATCGGCTATGATTACTCGTAAGAATAAAATCTTTGAGACAAATGTTTAGCAGATTAGAACCGTAGTCTGATAAGCATTCTGTTATAACCTAACCTAACCACAAAATTTAAATTTTGATAAACCCCCGACATATTTGACGACCGGTCTGGCGCAGTCGGTAGTGACCCTGCCTGCTGCGCCGCGGTCCCGGGTTCGAATCCCGGTAAGGGCAGTTATTTGTGTGATGAGCACAGATATTTGTTCCTGAGTCATGGATGTTTTCTATGTATATATTTATATTGGATTTCCATCAAACATGGCTAAGAACACTCCCGTGTCATGTACTAATTCAGTTTTCAAAAAAAAAAATCTAAATCTGTTCATCCGTTCGGGAGCTACGATGCTACAGACAGACACACAGACAGACAGACAGACAAACAGACAGACAGACACGTCAAACTTATAATACCCCGTCGTTTTTGCGTCGGGGGTTAACATTATAAATCAAAATAAATGAGACTAATAAGTGACGAAAACCTACACCCTGCCTCACCACACTAGTGTGATAATTGTGACTATTAATAAAAACACAAATCAATCTTAATCAAAATCTAGAAGATTACTTTAATAATCCGCGAACTGATAATGTGTTAGTAAATCAGTGCTAACGCGTTATACTTATTTGCGTATTTTATAAACAAGAATGTTCATGAAAAATACAATACAATCACATACTTACGCAAATAAATATTACAACCCGCCAGCCCGCCACTAAAATTACAAAACTCGACACGTGTTTCGACTTTCTACAAGGCGTCCTCAGGAGATGTCGATGGTGCAAGATCCGACAAATCAATAATGTTTTCCTTTCGGTATAAGTAGGTACTGTTCATTTATGTAACACTAGCTTTTGCCCGTGGCTTCGCTCGAGTTAGAAAGAGACAAAAAGTAGCCTATGTCACTCTCCATCCCTTCAACTATCTCCACTTAAAAAATCACGTCTATTCGTCGCTCCGTATTGCCGTGAAAGACGGACAAACAAACAGACACACACACTTTCCCATTTATAATATTAGTATGGATTTTGAAGCCTATCATCATTTTAATACGCGCGATCGGGCCAACGCGATGAATCAGATCTATAGTAATAAAGCGGACTGTGAATTTGTCCGTGTCGTTCACACCCTCGTCCTTCAGAACCCTCAATAATATTCTAGGGACTGGGGAGTGTCTAGCCAAGCTTAAAAATCTAGCTGTAGGCCTACTAGCATTGAGTTCAATACCATTTTAAATTTGTCGCATGTGGTGATTCAGTGCTACTTTAATCTGTATTATAACAAAATCTTCATTATTTACGCCGTGGCTTGCGTGGGCGACGGTCGCGCGATGGTCGCGCGACGGCGATGCGACGCATACGAAATCAAACCTTATCGATATGGAAGTATGAGACGCGATGGCGACCGTCGCCCACGCAAGACATGGCGTTATACTACATACAAACAGTTCAAAGGTGTTTAGTAACCTGCTATTGTTATGTATCCTATAGTAATCTTTATTTATAATGTATTCAAATATTTTATTATTCTTTATGAAAGTTGACCACTTTTTAAGACAGGAAAGTAGTTAAAAAAACCGGCCAAGAGCGTGTCGGGCCACGCTTAGTGTAGGGTTCCGTAGTTTTCCGTATTTTTCTCAAAAACTATTAAACCTATCAAGTTCAAAATAATTTTCCTAGAAAGTCTTTATAAAGTTCTACTTTTGTGATTTTTTTCATATTTTTTAAACATATGGTTCAAAAGTTAGAGGGGGGGACGCACTTTTTTTTCCTTTAGGAGCGATTATTTCCGAAAATATTCATATTATCAAAAAACGATCTTAGTAAACCCTTATTCATTTTTAAATACCTATCCAACAATATATCACACGTTGGGGTTGGAATGAAAAAAAAAATATCAGCCCCCACTTTACATGTAGGGGGGGTACCCTAATAAAACATGTTTTTCCATTTTTTATTTTTGCACTTTGTTGGCGTGATTGATATACATATTGGTACCAAATTTCAGCTTTCTAGTGCTAACGGTTACTGAGATTATCCGCGGATGGACGGACGGACGGACGGACGGACAGACAGACATGGCGAAACTATAAGGGTTCCTAGTTGACTACGGAACCCTAAAAACAGACAAAACTATTTATGTAACAAATTCAATCTCAAGAGCCTTTTACTTATAAGTAAGTGGAGGGTTGACAATAATCAAGCTTTCACCTAATCCAGTACGATTAAGGTTGGCTTGCCTTGTTCGTTATCGAATATACGAGTAGCATTCGTTAATTTTTTTGTATGTGATTTTCCATACACTTCTGGTGCGTGACGTTGATGTGTCTGCGAACTGTAGTTGATGCAACTGACCCTAGGAGAATAACCACGTAGTTTTGTGAACAACTTGGCGCGTTTTTTACAAGCCCCTTATAAACGGGGATAGCTATTGGCGGACATCGGATAAAGTTTCAGCGACGAACAATAAATCAAAACGAGCTCCCATTTCTAGCATTCTGGTGTAAAAAGACCGTAAGTCTGTTCTTGTTACAAAAACCATAAAACTTTATTTTACCGCTTGGACAGTATGGATAAAAATATTAAATTTTGGGGAAGCATTTTTTAGACTGATAAGTGTAAAATAGAAATGATTAATAATATATATATTCTGAAACAGCACTGTTGGTATGAATCTAACGACGTTTTAGTTGTTTTATTGACGATCAAACAATTATATGGACACTCTAAATAAAGAAAAATCTACGGCGAATGGAAATATTTACATAAAATATTCCATACTAAACGATTATTAGATATTACGGATTATAAACGTTATTTTAGCCAATAGTAATGTAATATGAATTTTCGAACGCACATTTAGTTTGGTTTTTTTTAATAATGACAAGTGAGTTATAGATTTTGCCGCGGTTTTTGAAGAGGCGTGACACTGACAGTTGTTGACGTGACAGGTTTTGCTTTGGAAACAAAAACGCCGGTTGTGTTATAGAGATTTTGTTGTTTAAATATTGTTAAACCTATATTATACCTACTTTTTTTCAATAAATATTGATTGTAAAACAGTGTGTTTTCCATATCTTCTATTATCAGAAGTGGGATGTCGTAAAATGGGCCGTAATAGCAAGAGAACTAAAAAGCGAATTCGACATTGGTCAAGTTCAGAGACGTCTACAACTTCGACTTGTTTGGAAGATCAACACGCTCACAAACACAGAAATACAGGGAGCAAGACTCGAAAATATAGACGTCGTAGTCGCCGGCACAGGTCATCGAGTCGTAGGACACGAACGAGAACGCCGTCAGTTCATCAAAGATCAACGGCGTCAGTGGAACAACAAACACCAATGTTGGAATCGTTGCCAGCAATTTCAGCATTGCCACAGCCGCATACTTCGTCCACACCTCTACTGCAACCACCGTTGTCCAACATAGTGTATGCGCAGAACACGGCGCCGATACTTGGTGAAATTAGTGATGTTAGTCGAGTGGTGATCAGTGGTAATAGTGTTAATTGCGGTGCTAACTCCAATGATGTGCCTATGGGAATTTTTAATGGACAACAGAAACCTCAAACAGAAGGTCAGAGTAGTATGTTACCTCCAAATGTGCTGTTAAACTTAAAAGATATATCCCAGTTGTTACAAACAATTGTAAAACCCAACATACCATCAACTTTCAATAGCAATATGACAATAATACCAGAATTTGATCCAGCATTAAAAAACAATCGCATTGATCAATGGATATTGAAAGTTGATGAGTGTGCGAAGATCTATAGTTGGGATGAAGCTCATATTATCCATTACGCACTTCCAAAGCTAGTTGGAAGTGCAAAGGTTTGGTATCAAGGTCAGGCTTCCATCTTACACACTTGGGCAGAATGGCAAACACTTTTAAAAAAGGCTTTTCCCACAGAAACTAATTATGGGGTGCTCTTGACAGAAATGTTACAAAAGCGGTTAAAACATGGCGAAAATTTAAACAGTTATTTTATGGAAAAATTAATGCTGCTTAATGCTTGTGACATTTCTGGTAAGAAAGCAGTAGACTGTATAATTTTAGGAATAGATGATCGCACGATTCGAGCAGGTGCTTCATCTGCCCGATTTTCTCAACCTGAAGACCTCTTAAAATATCTTAAAGATGTTTGCACAGAAAATGTTGATACGAGTATGTTTAAAACTAGGGGTGCCTATATGTTTAATAAAGTAAATGGATTGGGACAAACACCAACACCAGGAACTAAAGGTGCAGAAAACAATTTCTTTTGTTTCAACTGTAAAGAAAAGGGGCACAGAGTTCTAGAATGTACTAAACCCATTATTAAATGTACCATTTGTAAACTATATGGTCATACTGATGAAAAGTGTACATTTAAGAAGAAAGACAACAATGAAAAACAAGTACTTGAAATTGATAAGTGCAAATTGTGAAAAGTGATTCAGTAGAAGGCAACATTGAGCTTATGTTGTTGAGAATAGGTATAATATAATAAATAAAATAAAATAAAAAGGTATGTATGTATGTATGACAAAATTACACTGAATGACCACAAATAGTAAATATTAAAACTGGTAGTGCATTAAATGTCCTGTTTCGATTCGTTGACTCTGAATTATCTCAAATTGAACCCAAACTGTTTGAAAATCAAAAATATATAAAATATGATAACAATTTTATTGTATGTGAAATTAAAAAAAAAAAGAGAGTGAAAATAGGTATTTTAGATTGTTACAGTAAAGATATACTTAACAGTAATATATACATATGGAATAGGTCATGACACTCCATCTCAAGATACCTACAACCTACAATATGTCAGATTCAAGATGTAAGGTTAATTCAAACTGACTCACAACATGTAACCAGTAACTTTTAAATAGTATTTATTTATTAGAAATAGAAATATTTTATTTGTTTTGAAGAATGCATCAACAAAATTGGACATCCAATTTGTTTTGTTCAGAAATTAAAACAAGCTGCTTTGAATTTAAATCACATCAGAACAATGGCTGTGTTTTGACAATATTGTATGGCTTATTATAGTTATTATATGATAAATGTTACTTTATAAAAAAAGGGAAAGTTAATAGTTAATAGTATACAATGTATTAATAATTATATTTTTGCAATGAAAAGTTTTTGTGTTACTAGTTTATCTTGAAACAGTATTGTCTATATTATTGAATCTGTAATAGATATTATATGTGATGTTATATACTGAATGGGAGGTTCACACGGACACACTAGTGACTAGTGATGTTCGGAGTGAAATGTCATTCAGGTGAATATGTGATGTTATGTACTGAATGGGGAGGTTCACACGGACACGCTAGTGACTAGTGATGTTCGGAGTGAAATGTCATTCAGGTGAATATGTGATGTTATGTACTGAATGGGGAGGTTCACACGGACACACTAGTGACTAGTGATGTTCGGAGTGAAATGTCATTCAGGTGAATATGTGATGTTATGTACTGAATGGGGAGGTTCACACGGACACACTAGTGACTAGTGATGTTCGGAGTGAAATGTCATTCAGGTGAATATGTGATGTTATATACTGAATGGGGAGGTTCGCACGGACACACTAGTGACTAGTGATGTTCGGAGTGAAATGTCATTCAGGTGAATATGTGATGTTATGTACTGAATGGGGAGGTTCACACGGACACACTAGTGACTAGTGATGTTCGGAGTGAAATGTCATTCAGGTGAATATGTGAGGTTATGTACTGAATGGGGAGGTTCGCACGGACACACTAGTGACTAGTGATGTTCGGAGTGAAATGTCATTCAGGTGAATATGTGATGTTATGTACTGAATGGGGAGGTTCGCACGGACACGCTAGTGACTAGTGATGTTCGGAGTGAAATGTCATTCAGGTGAATATGTGATGTTATGTACTGAATGGGGAGGTTCGCACGGACACGCTAGTGACTAGTGATGTTCGGAGTGAAATGTCATTCAGGTGAATATGTGATGTTATGTACTGAATGGGGAGGTTCGCACGGACACGCTAGTGACTAGTGATGTTCGGAGTGAAATGTCATTCAGGTGAATATGTGATGTTATGTACTGAATGGGGAGGTTCGCACGGACACACTAGTGACTAGTGATGTTCGGAGTGAAATGTCATTCAGGTGAATATGTGATGTTATGTACTGAATGGGGAGGTTCGCACGGACACGCTAGTGACTAGTGATGTTCGGAGTGAAATGTCATTCAGGTGAATATGTGATGTTATGTACTGAATGGGGAGGTTCGCACGGACACACTAGTGACTAGTGATGTTCGGAGTGAAATGTCATTCAGGTGAATATGTGATGTTATGTACTGAATGGGGAGGTTCGCACGGACACGCTAGTGACTAGTGATGTTCGGAGTGAAATGTCATTCAGGTGAATATGTGATGTTATATACTGAATGGGGAGGTTCACACGGACACGCTGGTGACTGGTGTTGTACGGAGTGAAATGTCATTCATGTTGATGTTATAGACTGTAGATGATACATAGACTGATTGAAAAGGACTAAGTTATATAACTACATTAGAGATAAGTGTAGTGAAGGGCGAGAATGTATGATGTAATTTAGTTTGGTGAAGCAAATTCGTTCATATTGGTTCTGAGTAATTTGTAATATTTTTTTTTTAATATGTATAATGATGATGACTTGTGATATATTTGACAAAATAAAGTAGGGTAAACTGCTGTACCAGACTGAGTTTGGGGACAAACTCCTAGATTTGTCAGGTTGGCCGAATATTAGATATTACGGATTATAAACGTTATTTTAGCCAATAGTAATGTAATATGAATTTTCGAACGCACATTTAGTTTGGTTTTTTTTAATAATGACAAGTGAGTCATAGATTTTGCCGCGGTTTTTGAAGAGGCGTGACACTGACAGTTGTTGACGTGACAGGTTTTGCTTTGGAAACAAAAACGCCGGTTGTGTTATAGAGATTTTGTTGTTTAAATATTGTTAAACCTATATTATACCTACTTTTGTTCAATAAATATTGATTGTAAAACAGTGTGTTTTCCATATCTTCTATTACGATAATTCCGAGGGTTTGGTGAATTCTGGAGATTAAGTTCAAAGTAACTGACGAAATGAAATGATACACCGAGAATATTGTCAATTGGCAATTGGCATTGTATGAGCCATGTTGCTTGATTTAAATAAATAAATAAAATGAAATTAAAACTTGCATAGATACACAGTAGAGGTAGGTACGGACACGGACTTTAATTGTTGATCCACTTATAGCTCATTTTATACCGGACATTTCAGAGTTAAGCATAGTTAAGCTATGACGTTCCAGTATAAAATGAGCTAGAAGTGGATCAACAATTAAAGTCCGTGACTGTACTTTATTGCTTGTATTAGGCAGCATTAATTATTGCGGTTAAGCATTGTTTTAAATCTGTCGGTTTCAAACTCGAAATTCGCAGAAATCCAGATGCGAAATGTCAGCATTAAATTATCAAATTTTGAGACTGACGTATCCGATTCATATGGTATTTAAAACCATTTTTTGACTTTTATGAAAGTTTGAACGTGGCCGTACGTTTTGTGTTTGTGTCATACAAGAAGGTGAAGAAGGAATGTCAAGCGTCAAGCCTACTGGTTAGACTAAATAGGCCTTTTGGCGGCTTATGCAGACAAGCCGACCACTCACTTCAGGAAGCCAATCGAAATAGGATAAAGCGTCCACACGAGGCCCGTACTGCCCGTAAGAAGACAATTGATAATGCCCCGTGACAAACGCAAAACAAGTGGCTCTATTGTACTACAACAGAAGAATTATAGAGAGAGCTGAAAACGATACGCTATGGAGTGTGATTCATTTGTCCACGGAGCCTTTTTCGCATTCTTGATTACATGCTTCACATATAATAATATTTCCTAATTTTAATCGCGTGTTAGAATCAAATCTTGGGATTAGTTGTCAAAGCGGACCCCAGGCTCCCATGAGCCGTGGCAAATGCCGGGATAACGCAAGGAGGATGATGATGAATCGCGTGTTAGAATCTTGATTGGGCTGTAAAAACCAGAACGTTCTGAAAATTGCAAAAATCATGAGTCAGGGTCCTTAGGTATAATACACAGAAAAGATATTATTAAACTACTGATGTAGAATTTCGAGAGGTGAGTATTTTGGATGAAGGTGTAGGTATAATTGACACCTCTTGAGAGTCTTGAGTCCGAAAACCTCCCACATTCTAAATTTAAGAGCCATTATGAGCAAAGTGCGCAAAAATATATCAAACGTGCAAAGATTACGAGAACGTTAAATTTGTGTACCTATTTAAAATTTCTACAGAATTTTTACGAGCCCTTAAAACGAACAAAAGCTCAAAAGCATTGTGAATGCCGGCTTTGTGGCGGGTCCGTGTACGTATCTGTGTAAATGTGTAGGTATGCATATGTTTGCAAGGGTCAGAGAGGTCACTATTACTGCCCGGAAAATGACACTTCCTTAAGATAAGGGTGGTCGCGAGCGAAACTACAATACAGGCAGGCAATTATGGTCGCGCGATAAATGATAAAACACCAGGCCGTCCCTATCGCACTATTTGTAAGTGCGATAGGGACGGCCCGATGTTTTATCATTTATCGCGCGACCATGATTGCCCTGCAGGTTGACCGTTGAAAAAAATCAGCTCCGTTGAACAAAATTTCATTAAGCAGATGATGCGTTTTAAATCCAATCTGATTTTACCTACAAATTATAATCACTTCAAAATTGCGTGCTTTCCATCCAAGGCACACCAACACGGCTAAATTATTAACTTCCACTTTCTTTTAGAGCGCTGTGTCTCTGTAATTAATAATAAGCATATTCAGCTAACCTGCGTGTGTAGCCAAATGCACAAATGCTCACGAAACGCTCACGAAATGAAACGCTCACGAAACGAAACGCTCGTAGATATCTATCTCTATTGCTCTTGCCTATTGGCGTGACAGAGCCAGACTACCTTTCGCGGCGTTTCGTTTTCGTTTCGCGTCGCAGAAATGCCATTCGGCTACGGGGCCTGTAATCTTACGAGTACAATATGTCGCGTTCAATGCCTATGTCAAGTCAACAATCGGAAGCCGCAAGGCAGACTTCGACGATTTC
Source organism: Leguminivora glycinivorella (assembly GCF_023078275.1). Taxonomy (NCBI): domain Eukaryota; kingdom Metazoa; phylum Arthropoda; class Insecta; order Lepidoptera; family Tortricidae; genus Leguminivora; species Leguminivora glycinivorella. Next base: position 29,399,933 of record NC_062971.1, read on the forward strand.
CCCGTAACCATTAATGTTCGCTGTACATAATGTATATGCGGTCAAATCGATAGATTTAAGATAATCGGCCTTCCTTTGATCTGTAGTGCAAACGTTAGCTTATTGACTAATACCAAGTAGTAATTCGGTATAACGTTATCACTTTACATATCTGTTACTTTGAAGAACAGGAAACTATAATATCAATGGTTTCTGCGGTTTTGATAGTTTCAATCGCTTCGACTTTGTCAGCTCAGCGTAAGATATAACGCCGATACACATAAACACAAACAAGAAGGGTAAGTATAGAGCACATGAAACTGCTCAAGTTTCAGTGACACTCTTTAGCAACCAAGGGGTTCAAATGTGATATTGCAGTGACAGGTTGCTAGCCCATCGCCCGCAGTCGATTTCTACGAATCCCACGGGACAAAAGGTGTTGCAATTCTCAACTCAAGAAAAACCAAGGTACATAATATATATCCTGCTAAAGGACGACTTGTAGAATTGTATCGATTAAGTATTAGGATGCGCTTCCACCATCGGTGTTCCCAGAAAAATACGAACTCGGTCAACTGACCGACTACCAACCGGTGTGAGTAGGGCCAATCGTCAATCAGTCTATAATAATAATGGGCAGCTTGTGGCGAGCTGAATGGGAAGTGGCGTCCCTTGGGTCCCATGCCCCCGAGAGTCGGTCAGATCCCTCCCTCCGGCTTGCCTTCGCTGGCCGGCCGGAGTGAACACTGAGCAGGGGCCGCATGACTCTCACCTCTGGCTTGCCTTAACCGGCTGTCCAGAGTGGGGTGCCAGAGCTATATGCTCGCAGGGTGGAAGTGAAATATGCATAAGACGCAAGTTGGCACAGTGGCTGTTTCGTACAGACTGGGTAGAAAGCAGCGCACACCTCTCCACACCCTGAGCCGCTCACGCTATGTTGTCCCCTTGTCGCTCCGTGCGAGCGGCCGTTTTCGGGGACCCATATAGTGAGTTGGCGAGTCACCGCCTGCCTATTTTTTCGTGTTTTTAAAACATATGATCAAGGCAGGTGCCATAGACCTTTCCATAGACCGGTCACTAGCACACTAACATTTCAACCCAATAGCCCAGTATAATTTGTTTCTTTTCATTGCAATAGTTTTACACTAACCGGGGCTTGTCCTTGGGTGCATTCTATAGTGTGGACAGGGACAATCGCCGGCTAGTGTCACATTACTTTAAATTAAACTGTCTTAAAGGGCCTCTGCGCTGTTGGCTTCGGCCCCACGCACGCCTCCCAAAAGTCCGGGACCCCATGGTCCCGAGAACTGGAAAAGACAAACAAATAATAATAATAAAGTATCATAACGATAAGAAATCGCCAGCGCGCGGCCGCCCTAACCGCCCGGGCAGCGGAACAATTCCAAACTCGTTCGAAGATTAATGCGGGCGTCTCGTCATCCCCTCGTTAATTAACGTGCACACTCGCCCCGTCCTGAATATTAACGATACGACTCCGAAAGTGCTTTCTTTCTTTCCTGACTTTAAAAGGGGTTATTTTGAAACGTGACGTTAAGTTTGCGGAAAGTTGTTCCCAGTTAAGTAAGTTCCGAAATAGGTTTAGCGTATTTTACCTTAATTATTAGGGGTTGAATGAAAATTATGGTGAAGTTTAGGTTAGGTTATAGTTAGCTTTAGGTACCTACTTAACATTTACTAAACGATCAACTTAACACGAACTTGTTGATTGAGTTAAATGAAATTGAATGCTCTTAAATATAATACGTCCCTTTAAATATCGAAAATATCTATAAACGTTTTTTGAACCCCTGACGCAAAAACGACTGGGTGTTATAAGTTTGACGTGTCTGTTTAACTGTCTGTGTGTGTGTGGGTCTGTCTGTGGCATCGTAGCTCCCGAACGGATGAACCGATTTAGATTTAGTTTTTTTGTTTGAAAGCTCAGTTAGTTGGGAGTGTTCTTAGCCATGTTTCATGAAAATTGGTCTATTATGTCGGGGTTTTTTTTTTAATTATCTGGTCAGGTTATTTATTGTTATTACGTACCTACCTACGGTGAAACTCATTGGTCCACGCCGAGGTTTTAAGTCTTGACCTTCGCTTGCCTGCAGTGATTGGAATGAAATTTCATAATGATTACGAAAATTACTACCTAAAGTAATTAAGCGTCTAGTGAGTAAGTACAAAGATAATTATGTTTTCATTATTTTTCAAAGGCGCGTCGCAAGTAAAACTTATCACAACAAGAAAAGGCTAAGAAGTTTCCCCGAACTTTGTAAGTGAAGATTATATTTCGCAAACAAAGTGTTTGGCGCGTCGTAAAAAGATCCGAGTAAAATAATACATTCTCGAGAGCAGCTCATAAACTACGTGAGGGGGTTGCTAGGAGACTCGAGGAGTCTTCGTCAAATGTGCTAATGATGGATCGAGAAAAATACTTTGTTGTTGTAAGTTTTTCAAAATTGTATCTGCACATGTGATCGGTTAATTAGATATCACCCCGACCGGTCTGGCTCAGTCGGTAGTGACCCTGCCTGCTAAGCCGCGGTCCTAGGTTCGAATCCCGGTAAGGGCATTTATTTGTGTGATGAGCACAGATATTTGTTTCTGAGGCATGGCTGTTTTCTATGTATATAAGTATGTATTTATCTATTTAAGTATGTACTCGTATATCGTCGCTTAGCACCCATATTACAAGCTTTGCTTACTTTGGGCACAGATCAAATAATACTGTTTGGGGCTAAGTTGATCTGTGTAGGCGTCCCCAATATTTATTTATCTATTAATTGCGGTCGATCTCGGACGTTTATTATACATATAGGTAAGTTAGGTTTGTTAGGTAGGTATCATCAAAAGACCTCGGCCAATCTGCATATCGCTTTAAAGTTAAGATAAAATGGAAAAAATATTGTAGGCCTTTTGCGATCAAGACCGTTTGGTTATTGACAACCTTAAGCAAGTATTTATTGGTCTATAACTTTAAAAGTTCGTAGTAAATGGTTGACTGGTAGAGAATGCCTCAAGGCGTTAAGTCCGCCATTTGTACTCTTTTTTGTAAATTAGTGCAATAAAGTATATACATCTCTCAAGTAATTAATGAAATTGTTATATTAATTATTTACTTTTTATTAATTGGAAATGCAGTAAAAAAGGTAATTGTTATACAATATGCAGTGCAGTGCATTCTATTAGCATAAGTATTTTTAAGTAAAATATTTCGGTCTTTGGTTTTTTTATTAAATTTTTAATGGGACAGTCTGATAATCTAAATACATGATTAAGTCCTAAGTAAAGTTGTAGTATTTCAGGATTTAAAGAAAAAAAAACCGGTTCCGAGCCCTGACTTCCCATAGACCCGAGATGGCCGAGATGATTCTAGTATAGGGATGAGGGAGGCGGGAAGTTATCAGCGAACTATCTAGAAGGGTGCAGTTTAAAAAGCCGTTAATCAAACTGTCACGGCGGGACATCGGGGGCACATTTCATTTCCAACGGTTGAGAGATTTCTTAAGTGAGATTTTAAATGGAAAATAGGTATTTGAATATAAAATTATACTGGAATTTTCGAGCTGAATTCTCTAATTATAAGTGTTTGTCGAAGATAGTTTGTACTCGTACAACTTAAGAAACCTATTTAAATAAAGTAATAAAAGTCAATCTATAAAACATGAACTATAAGTTTTCAGGGCCGTCTACAAGAGGTTTTAATTTATTATGTTCTGTATTAACTGTTACACAATTTCTAGACTCAGCTTGAAATTAAATTACAATTTTAGACTAGGCGATTTGGTACTGAGATTCCATTTCACCTCTTGCCGTCCAATGTGCTATACACTGTAGGTACAAAGCTACATTCAGCATGTTTATGCCCACACACGATAAGAAAATAAATTCAGATTTAATTTGACTAGTGTCAGTTTTAAATATTTGCGCTAAAGTGGAAATCATCTGTGTGGTGAATGGTTAGTTCACTGACAACTATTTTGACAGTTAAATGTATATATATATATATATATATATATATATATATATATATATATATATATATATATATATATATATTTGACAAGTATTCACAGGTAAGAGTTCAACTACCTGAATTATTCAAAAATTCGGCAGCCGGCACTCGAATAGTCGACTAAAACCCAACTTAACCCGGCAACCTTCAAATCTAGGATGAACAGGCATCTTCTGCGAGCTCACTCCACCGTAGGCCCTGTCTTTGCCTTTGGCTAGTCTGTTGCCAAGAGTAAAGAGTAAGCCCATACTTATTAATAAAAAAAAATTAAAAAACTATGGAATATCTATTTAGCATCACTGTTTTTAAGTAGGCAGATAGATTTTTAAGTTAATGTTTCCCACATTAAAAACCTTTAATCTTCTCGATTTTATTCCGAAAAATGGAGACGTCACCACCACATCAAAGAGTAGGGACGGGTACAACTTGGTTTCCTGTCACTCGACTGGTCAGATGGTATCCATGCAATGATCCGTGAAATAATCAGGGTTCACTGAGGGAGGACTTTCTCGATAAAATATATGACATTCTTGAAAACAAATACATTGTGGCGACCCTTTGCGACCCTTTCATGAGCTAATGAAGTTTTACGCATAACGGTATATGCCTATTATTTATATATATACTAACCCCCTTATTCATAAATGTACACTAAAAAGTTATCAAGCCGACAAAGTGCGTTTGTTCCTTTCCGACGTATTGGTATGATAGAAAGGGACAATAGTACATTGTGCAACAAGGGAGGTAAGGGGGTCATTAAATACGAGTGTCGTGATATATTTATTTATTTGAAAACATATTTCAATGACATTACAGATAAAAATCCAATGCGCCATGAAACTTAACAAGAACATAACAAAAAACCGGCCAAGAGCGTGTCGGGCCACGCTCAGTGTAGGGTTCCGTAGTTTTCCGTATTTTTCTCAAAAACTACTGAACCTATCAAGTTCAAAATAATTTTCCTAGAAAGTCTTTATAAAGTTCTACTTATGTGATTTTTTTCATATTTTTTAAACATATGGTTCAAAAGTTAGAGGGGGGGGACGCACTTTTTTTTCCTTTGGGAGCGATTATTTCAGAAAATATTAATATTATCAAAAAACTATCTTAGTAAACCCTTATTCATTTTTAACTACCTATCCAATAATATATCACACATTGGGGTTGGAATGAAAAAAAATATCAGCCCCCACTTTACATGTAGGGGGGGTACCCTAATAAAACGTTTTTTTCCATTTTTTATTTTTGCACTTTGTTGGCGTGATTGATATACATATTGATACCAAATTTCAGCTTTCTAGTGCTGACGGTTACTGAGATTATCCGCGGACGGACGGACGGACGGACGGACGGACAGACAGACAGACATGGCGAAACTATAAGGGTTCCTAGTTGACTACGGAACCATAACAAAAAATTACAAACAATAAAATTAAACGATTGACTGATAACTTTAGTGTACGTTTATGAATAAGTAAGTTTATTCTACATGGTTAATATAAATGTATACCTATCTGAAAAATGAAGTGACGAAATATAACAGACGTTAAACTTATTATTTATACCACAGAATACATAAAAGTACAAGTAATTACTAATACATACTACTTACATTTTATTTTTTAATTGAACTCTGAAATAGTCACTGAAAGGGTTTTAGCAACAGTTTGATTTAGGTATATACATATATTATGTATTATTTTCAAGTCATTTTATGTCTACATAGTTACGAATTTAGGTTGTCTAATGAATCGAGTTGGGTTTAATATTTATTGCGAATTGTTATAATGTAAACTGCGGCTTTTCATAATTCATTTGTGTTTTTGTTTCCGATTCTATATTATAGGTGTCGAGGTTTGCAGTTTTGTACAGGGATTATAAGATATAATGTAGTTTCTAGAAACCTTTTTAATATTTTACATAAATGAAATATCGTCCTTATTACAAGAACAAATTCTGCATTATTATCACATAACAAGTTTACTTTACAAGCCCGAACCGAACCTTCATAAATATCGTAAGCACACAAGCCAGCAATTTTCTTTGCGCAAACTAATTGAGACGTGGTAGCTGATAATGGCGGCGGGGCACGCCAGGCGACGGTAAAAATACAGTCATATTAATTTGGTTAGAAAAACTTTTTAGGCTTTAGGTACTATGTACTTACTATGGCTCCTATTTTATTAGAAGGAATGACCCTGTGCGCCCTTCGAATTATAACAGTCTCAGGTCTTAAGGATTGAGAGAACTCGTTCTTCAAACCCAAGAAGTCGATAGTACAAGTCTCTAAATGTGAAGGCTGAAGGCTGAGCTCCGCTTAGAATTGAAGGCTCGTCAAAGGTCAGTGCTCGAATAAAAAGTACCTAATTACAAGTGTTACTTATACTTGGTATGTCACTTACCTATTTAAGTTGGAATTTCAAGACCCACCTAAATTTAACAGGGTCTCCAACTCTCCATATTGCATTCGACCATGCTTCTTGTGAAAGGTGCTGTAGGTATCTATTGTCAGAGTCGTAAGCGTAGTGGTTACCGATACCCTTGGAATAATGACGCGATGCCTGGGGCGCCCTAGTTTGGGAGCCCTAGAGTATTTTATTCCATCCGAATTTATTTTATTCCCTTCGATATCGATGTCATGTATTAAATTTCTACAGAAAAGCTTTTGTTTAGATAAACAAATTACAAAAGTTTTTACCTATTTCTAAACAAAAGGAATAAAAGGATGGTAAACTGTCGACTACCTGTACGTCTCTACGACGTATCTACGACGACGATCTACGACGTATTTATTACCACTGTGGCATGTTGACAGAAAGTGAAAAAAATATATTGTTCAAAACAACTTTAACTATTTTATTGAGTACAGTGCCAAAATTACAAAAACAAAACGCTTGGAGTATTATATTCATTGATATCTTGTCTCATTCAAATTTTGTCCGTTAGACCGTAAGTAGTTTAGATTAGCAACTTGAGATTCGTCACACTCGCAGCAATATAGGAAGGCTCCATACGAAGAGTTAGGTAGGTATAAATCCCGATTTACAATTGTGTATTGTGTCGTGTTTAAATTCACAAGTAAGTACCGTCATACACTACTAACTAGGGCTTCCAAATACCGGTATCATTACCATGAGTTTACGCAGTCGATACTCGCTAGCGTCTGCGTAAAAGATTTCTATGGAGAATAGTACAGCGCCGTCGGCGGTCACTCGTGGAACTAAAAATCGGCAGTATGAGTTCAACGCTAGCGATTGCTTTTCGATAGGTATTTTACTTAGCTCGCTAGCGACTACGTTTGTAACGGCTGCCTATAGAAATCGGTACCATGAGTCACATTTGTGACATACGCTATCGAGCAATACGTTATCGACTGTAGTAATCTATTTCACTGGCATTTTGGAGCGTGAAATCTTATTAGAACTCGCGTTAAAGTATATTTTCTTATCATTATTTATGGAAATAATGTCAAAAAGGCATTATTTGGGATATGCTAGCGAAGGCTGTCTAGGTATATGACGTAAACAAAAAAATAAGCCGAATATGAGAAGCTAAGGTCAATTGACTTGCAGAGGTCATCATTGTGCCTGTTAATACAAAGGCAAAGGGTACTTAAAATATAATAGAATAGAATGGAATAAACATATAGAATACTTTATAAGCCACTTGAAACTAAAATATTTCATCATAATAAACTAGGGCGACTGTAGTACCTACAGTTTAAAGTAATTATATACATAATTGAAATGCCTATTTAAAGTAGATATGTACTTACTTTTGCATAAAGTCGACTAGTAGTCGAAACTGTGAAATACTGGTATGCATTTTAGTTCACGATAAGAAACAAAAGATCACAGAACAGCAGTAAGCAGCCGGAGGACGCATCGGATACTTCAGCACTCAAACACTCACTCAAAATAAACTCAAGTTGAGAACTGTTGAACATTGATTGACATTATTTTATTAATTTAATGTAAGTAGTTTTTAAAAAACAATATTGTTCATTGTACCATTATATAAGCTTACTTCAATAAATAATATTTTTACTTGATTGGCAAACTAACCAATACTAATACAAGAACCCGCTAACACTTTATATAATAATACTGTTTCATGACGTTTTAAATTAGCAGGGTTATGTTTACATTTTTTAAATATCGTCCTATTCCGTTGTTTCAGTGTAGTGAAAAAGAGATAGGGTTCTAATGTGAAGTTAGGCGCGCCACTCCAAGGCCAATCCCTATCGAAACGTTAACTACACGATGGATCGAGCTTACGTTAGCGAGTATAGTAAGCGAGTGATTGACTCATGGTACCAGTTGTATAGAAATCTATTCGAACCGCGTTTAGACGCTAGCGAGCGTAGTAACGTAATGTATGTTTTCGATAGCAACTCATGGTAATGCTACGCCAATACCGGTATTCATTCCGGTATCGGGGATTTCAATACCGGGATCTCGGGATCCCGGTATTGAAGTAGCGAAAATATAAAAACCAATTAATTTGCTTAAAATAACAAATTTTATTCAAAATCTCGTTTGTTACTTTTCATGAGTGTTATACTACAGCGAAATCTTGCCAATCTGACTTAGTGATGGGTCAAATCGAATACATTTCGAACTTCATATGTTTCGATTTCAACCCAAAACGGTTCGCAAACTTATGTGGCCAAGTCGGTTCAACTTCTATAGTTTATAAGTATACATAGTTCAAAGGGCTACGCCCCGTGCTCTTTATTTTTGTTAAGAGTAGGACTGAGGACGCAGTATAAAAGCAAGCGGGGAAGAGCGCCAGATCTCTACTCAGGTGATTCTGTGGGGTTACCCTCATATGGCAGAATAATTTTAGTCAGAAACACTCTTTGCATAACATGTTCCGCAGAAGCACTATAGATCGAATGGTCATTTTGCAGGAAACTTGGTTGGCATTATTACTACAACCCTCGCATAAGACACATTTGGCAGAACATTGTTTTACAGAACATGACTTTGATTTAGCATAGTTTTATATACTATAATAATCGTATAGCATACTATGACATGAGCAGAATTATTACACGCTATCAAAAAGGAAATACTGCCCCAGAGTCACCGTTAGGTGCGACGACGAGCGAAATGAGGAGAAGTGTTCGCTATCTTGCATCCCCAACACATCCAACTCGCTATCAAAAAGCAAACTGCAACATTATGCAGCCTGAATATTATGCACAAATATTATCTGCGAAAGTATTATTCGACTAGAAAACTATTATGCACATCAACATTATGACAACAGACAATTCGGTATTACAAAAATCTGCGAAATGTTTATGCCAAAGCATATTCTGCGTAAGATGTTTCTGCCAATCGTGACCAATCAAATATATGCGAAAAAAGTTTCTGCAAGACAATAAGTAGTGAACCGATTCTCTGAGTTAGATATCGCTGCCAGATCGCACATTTCGCAAGAAGACGCGGCCATCCATAGCAAGCCATGTTTTCTGCCAAATCGATCTTTAGGCTTGTGCGGAATAGAACCTTGTAGTTCATTTAACTATAATAAATCACTTTAGTAAATAACAAGACCCATCATTTGAACCTAGATACAGACTTTTGAAACTAGAACATAAGATGTTTTTTTTTTCGGAAAAACATTGTAATATTTGTAATCAATCATCTGTGGTACAATTTAGTGGTATTTTTGTTTTTCGTGGCACTAGAGGCGCTACCCAACAAACAAAATATCCTTATAAAATCAATCTATAAGGGCTAAACACTCATAGTAGTTTTAAAATAGCATTCATTATGCCAGAGTTCCTTATAGCGGCTCATTATAAGAGAATTTGGCCTAATAGTACATTTACTCTTATAATTTGGCCATGTACACGTTAATAAGTCAAATTTATATGACTGCAATAAGGGTTTAAAAATATTTACTCTTATAGTAGCTCATTATAAGAGGATTTGGCCAATAGTACATTTACTCTTATAACTTGGCCATGTACACGTTAATAAGTCCAATTTATATGACTGCAATAAGGGTTTAAAAATATTTACTCTTATAGTAGCTCATTATAAGAGGATTTGGCCAATAGTACATTTACTCTTATAACTTGGCCATATACACGTTAATAAGTCCAATTTATATGACTGCAATAAGGGTTTAAAAATATGTATTCTTATAGAAGCCATTTAAAATGCCTTTTCGCTGTATAATATTCAAAGCACTATAAAAGCTTTTGTTATGGCCAATTATTCTTATAAAAGTAATGCATAAGATAACTATGATGCTTTATGCCTCATAGCATTATAGCATTTTATAAAGTGTTTTAAAGAATTAAAGCAATACATTTTCTCTTATACAATAATTATAACCTCCTAAGGCCCAAGGCGAAATTCGGCCCCTAGTCATTGCGAACCACGGTACTACCAGTAGTACTATTGTTTTATACTCGTTCAGGCCCAAACATTAGGAACACATTTTTTTAATGTTATTGTACTTGTATGCCACCAACAGCTTTGGGGGCATATTTATTATCAGTTTATGATGCCTTTTAGGATAATTTGATTTTAATTAAAAAAGTCCTACAGAAAGGACCATGGGCTTATAAAAAAACGTAATTTATATTAAGAAAATAAAAAAACTCACTTAAGATTTGTCTCTTTTTTAGTTTTATTGAATGAATACAATAAAATAATAGGCTTATTGAAATAATATAATGCATTAATCACTTTTAATCAGTCTTTAGTGGTTTACTAGACCCAAAAATTAAGATTTCACGCTCTTCTTGGACGAACGTAGTTCCACGCGAGCGTGAGATCGTCCTCTTGTAGGCGCTCCTCGACGACGTCCTGCAGAAGCTGCACGGCGAAATACCGGGTCCTGCCGTGGATAGGCTTTGAAATTAGTTCTGACAGAGAAATATCGACATAGGAACTAGAGGAATCATATCGGGATCTTGTTTGTACAAAATTTGTTTCTATGAGTTTTATGTCGCAAAAGTCTGTTTCTTCATCTTCAGTTTCTATTTTTGATTCCCTAAGAGCGAATTATGTTTCTCTGTCATTTAATCCTACAACAATAAAAGCAATATGTGTCAGTTTTTGCAACCACCACAAACATTATTATTAAATTATGTAGTTGTATAAACCCGAGGTACTACTCATAGGACTTAATATTTTTACGTCCCGTATTTCGTAAAATATAAGCAAAATCAAAGAAATTATTACTAAACTCCGTAAAATAACGAATAAAAAAGAATATGATTTAAAAATTAATAAAAAATTACTCAAGATTACATGAATAAAATTGGATTTACTAATCTTTCCTTCACGGAATACCCATGTCGCCGTCTGTAACTTGTCAGTTTGACACTTTGTTTTTATTTTTCAAGCTTATGAGTGTGTTCACATTCAAACTAAAATACCCCTCTAGAAAATCGTATACGTCAGTTTAAATTGGCGCGAAATTTGAAATCAAAATGATGGCTTTTATAATAAGTCCTACTGGTAGGACCGTGGTAGGCTATGACTATACAGTCGTTGAAGAAGCTGGGTCTGAATGACCAACTTAATTATTACTATAGGAAGGACCTTGGGCCTTAGGAGGATAAAGGCATTATTCTTGAAAGTGTCGTATTAAAAGTTTTTATAAAACTTGATTCGTCATTTTGAAAATCCAGCGAATGTGAACAATCTGATCCCAACTTATCGATTAGTGGTTCCGTAGAGGATGCCATTATGGAATAATTATAAGAATATGCAGGCAAGCAGCAGTGACAGTAATACAGGTATATCGTTAAATGATGAATTGAGTTTGGATTTAGCTTAATAATTATATTTTTTGTTCTTATTTAAGGTGTCTGTAGCTCTGCGGTGAAAAATGTTAAGGTATATACAGCGGGGCCGCGGGGCAGATCTCGACTGGAGGGCAAATGTAACTGGTCCATTGTTTCCATGTTTTACAATGTTTACATTATTAAATAGAGTGTCCACCGGTTATACCAGACTAGCATGCACTCGGAGGTGGCCAATTATACATAACTGAGCGTATAAGAGACTATTACCAAGGCACTCAGTTTTTTTATCCATCAGTACTTACTAATATTAATTTTTAAGATTAACTTTATTAGAATAAGTTCCAAAAGTGTATTCCTTACTTTATGGACTTTGGTCTGAAATAAAAAAAAATCTTTTATTGCGGGTTATCATTGTGAATGTTGGACGATCTGAATAAGTGAATACAATGTTCGGCTATTTTAAGAAGAAACCGATTTTATATGTAGTCCTTTTGTGACTAAGACAGATTAAAATTGAGGACAAATAAAGACAAACTCACTGTTTTTAAGATATTTATTTATGTGCAACGAAACCAAACCGATACAAGTAACTTTATAAGATTAATATTTTCAGTTCTATTGCTCACGATGTTGCTGTTTCAATGAGTCTACATACTTCAAAATATTAATATATTCTTCAGAGCGCCTACACGGTGGTAGAAATTGTAATTAACCTATCAGTAAATTTCCAAAATAATAAGTAGGTTCTTTTATCGAGGCCTTCATCAAATTCACAAAAGATATATTGATTTTCGTTTTCTTGTTTTGAATTATCAGCGCCATCTTTGCTTGGTGTGATTTTCTTACAACCTAAACTATTTCCTGCGTCCTCTTCCATTTTGCATGTTTTTTGATCCACCACTCCTGGCTTATTTTTGGGTGTAAGTAATGATTGTGACTGATTTTCTCCATCAGAATATGTGCCGTTTTGTAGTTCATCTGTAATAAAAAAAATATTTATTTGAAGTCATAAGCTAGGCTGTTTATAGTTATCGACACAAAGTCCATTGTGATGGCGGTACTGAAATCGTCTGTGGTTTTCAATAGCACTTACTTACTAAGAGAAGGAGAAGAGTTTGTCATCTTCACGTCACTAAAAACGGCTGACTATGTATCTCATCCACAGATTCTGTAACAATAACCATAATAATAAATATCAAATAGAGTATTTGACTCAGCATTTACAATAAATCAATAGGAAGTAATAAAATAAGGCACCAGAAGATTAAATATTCCGAAGCACAAGTTTGTTTTAAATTGAAAATTCTAGGTATAACTTCCTAATGAAATATTGAAAATATCAGTATTACCTGACATGCTACGGACTACACGGTTTTATTTTGTTCTATGCCGGTTAATCGAACCAAACCTTTATCAAAGCGTTCCCCAAAATACCGGTTTAAAAAGAACGGTCTTTCGAACAAAAATGCAATTTCAAAGTTTTGCGCCAAGTACATGATAACTAGACAGCGGATTTCAGGTAGCGATTTAAATATTAATATGGATATGACTAGTGCAATTTTTTAAATACATGTCATGTGGTTTATAATCTATTATTATTATTATTACCTACATCGCACACCACAAACTTCACTGAATAATTAGATTAAATTAATGTGTAACGCGAATATTTACCAAAAACGTATAAACACAGTGCAAACAAGCGTAGTTTAACCGGCCGCTACTAGATGGCGCCACCGGTACTGGTTTTCCGAGTGAACTTAGCAAATATTTAAGTGTTCCCGTAGACTTAAAATTCTAAAACCTAGTGCAACATATGTTAACGGGTGCCTAGAATTTTATAGTAACCATGTCAATATGTAACTCTTAGATAAAATTCGTCAAATTGTTAGTTTGGCCGTACGTCAACAGATGGCGCCACGGGTATCAATATTGTGATATTGAACCTCGATGTTTAAATATTTAAATCATGGAACACCGTTCCCGTAACTTGTATATTTTACTGAAGTAACTAGTAAATGTAAAGATTGCAAATAAGTAGTCAAACATGTAAAAAAACAAACACCAATGTTGGTACTAAGATCAACTTGTCTGTTACACACAAAGCTCAATAGATGTCGCTGTGCTGTGGCGCATTTCAAAGTTAGTTGTCGCTATTAAGATTTTTCCTGGGATAACGACCTCATCCACTGAACAATGTTTAATTTGAGAATTAGTTAGGAGTTGAACTGTGTACACTAGGCGTACCGAACGGGACCTTAGTGGACCATTTTGACAAAGTTCGCCACATTTACCTCTGCGCTCGACTGCCGTCCCAAGGACGCTGTACGGCCGTTGGTACATATTATTTAGATGTAATGATTAGACTAGTGCCGACTGCTGTAATAAACCTGTAAGCTCTACACGTCGTTTTCCTACGCCTACGCGCACGCCCCACCCCTCTCGGAGTTTCATCCCTTACATCTGGCGCACAACGTGAGGGCCGTGCCGTGGCATTACAGTGTTTATGACTGTCGAAACACGACGTAAAAAGCTTCTGCGACAAAGTGTAGAGATGGTGGTCAATATGACTGAAGGTCAATTTCAGCAGTTGTTGGGAGTGATCACTAGCGCTGCACGACCTGCTCCGCCTCCAACGAAACACAGCTCCTTCGCCAAGGCCACGTTTTTCTACGATGGGAAAAGGGATCCGGTCTGCGTGGAAACGTTTCTAACGGCGGCTACATGTTTTAAAAACGTCGGCAACATAAGCGACAACGACGCAATACGTAGCTTACCACTAATCCTGAAGGAAGACGCAGCCATATGGTGGAATGGTATCAAGGATTCTGTGAGAACCTGGGCGGATTTCGAGAGCAGGCTACGAAGAGCATTCGCACCCAAAAAGCCAGCGCACATGCTATTTAAACAGATCGTCCTGACTGATCAAGGACCTCATGAGCTGACGGAAACGTTTGTAGCCAAGAAGCGCGACCTGTTTGCTCAGCTGTCAGAACCACTGTCAGAGACTCATCAACTCGACATGGTATACGGGAACCTACACAGACGTATAAAAGAGAGAGTTCCAAGGGAAACTGTCTTGAGTTTCGATTCTCTTCTCGAAGCAGCACAGGCAGCTGAATTGCTATTGCACGACGAGCCATCCTCACGAGCTAGGAGTAAGGAGCGCATCCGGTGCAACTACTGTCGGATTGTGGGCCACACAGAGGACGTGTGCCGCAGAAAGGCAAAGGAAGCAGCGACACGTGAAGCTGGTCGAGCTGCCACGAAGACCAAACCTTCAGCGCCAGTCTCAGCCACGACGGCTACGCAAGCGCCATCTCCATCTCAGCCTATTTTTTCTTGCTACGGTTGTGGAACGCCGGGAGTAGTTCGGAGTAAATGCCCAAAGTGTGCTGAAGCTAAGAAGGTGACCAAGACAGAACGTGTGGACTTCTGCGCCACGGGTATAGCTGAAGATGACTCGATGGATATTCGTAAGAGGCCTGTGATTGGAATTGGGATAGATGACATCACGGGGACAGCTTTTCTGGATTGTGGAGCCAAAAGTAATGTGGCCTCTTATCAACTATATACGAGGGTCGGTTGATAAGTATCCGAAACGGCACAGAAATAAGACAATATATCTAAATGTGATATTTTATTTTTCAACGTAGGTCCCTTCTAAGTCTACGCACTTAGTCCAACGTCTCTCCAAGGCCATTATCCCATTTTTAAAAAATGACTCTTCAAGTCCCTCAAAATACCTATTAACAGCATCTATGACTTCAGTATTCGAAGAAAAATTTTGTCCGCCTAGCCACTTTTTGAGGTTCGGGAACAGATGGAAGTTGCAAGGGGCCAAGTCTGGTGAATACGGGGGATGGGGTAACAATTCGATGTGCAACTCCTCGATTTTAGCCATTGCAACTTTGGCTGTGTGAACAGGGGCGTTATCCTGATGGAGCAAAATTTTTTTCTTTTTTAAGTGAGGCCTTTTTTCTTGAATTGCGTTGTGGAGGCTTTGTAGCAGATCGGCATAATATTGGGCGTTTATTGTTTTTCCCTTTTGAAGATAATCCACAAAAACTACTCCTTTGCAATCCCAAAATACGGTAGCCATTACTTTACCGGCGGACAAAACCGTTTTCGCTTTCTTAGGGGCAGGTTCACCCCGATTGGTCCACTGCCTAGACTGCTCTTTTGTTTCTGGCGTGTAGTGGTGGATCCACGTGTCGTCAACCGTTATGTATCGACGTAAAAACTCCTTAGGATTATGCCTGTTCTTCTCCAAACACTTGTCCGAAACATCCTTGCGGGTTTGTTTTTGCTCGTCTGTCAAGAGACGCGGCACCCAACGTGCACAAAGCTTGTTCATTTCCAAATGTTGATGCAAAATGTTAAAAACACGTTCCTTTGAAATGTTTACCATCTCTGCTATTTCCACCAATTTCACACGACGATCATCTAGTACAATTTTTTTACCTTGTTGATAATTTCCGATGTCGTTACCTCTATAGGCCGTCCGCTGCGGGGAGCATCTGTACAGCTCTGCCGACCACGTCTGAAGTCGGTAACCCAAGTGTGAACTGTGCTTAAAGATGGCGAAGAAGAGCCCAAAACGCGGTCCAGTTTGGTTTTTATTTGTGTTGCAGTTTTACCTTTCAAAACATAATACTTAATTACCGCACGCACTTCGGATTTTTCCATTTTCATGAAAATCAATACAGCTCTTCTTTATGTCTCTCGAATATATAATTATTCAATTTATAAGAACCTAATATTGCCTTATTATTTACGTAAAAGCCTAAAGATTAGAATGACATTACAACTTTTTTAATTATATTTTTTTTAATTACTCACTTCGGTGACTTATCAGCCAGCCCTCGTACCTGTCTGAAAAGGCGTGGCTACCGCATCAGTGTGGAACCTGCATGAGTGACACTGGCTGATGGCGAGGAAAAATTGCAAGAAGTTTTAAAGCTTAGATGCATGGTCAAGGTATGTGATCGTGCCGTCCCCACGAAGTTCATTGTGTTCCCCGGCAAGCGGGATACACGTACACTCCTGGGGGTACCTTTTCTGCAGGATGCTGGCATAGTTATCAATTTGCCACAGATGATTTGGCACTTTGTTGATAATCCTACGAGCGCGTATGAGTTGAAAGAAGAGGATGAGCGGGCTGCATCGACGTACTGGTCAGACTCTGATAGGGGTTTCGGCATAGCCACGTCGGCGGTGCTGGGAAGAGCTCCTGAGACGAGATCAAGGAAATCGTTTCTTCAACGTGCCTTACCATTCGACGCCGACCTGCCGACCGAGAACGCTACAGTCCCTTATCAACTGATTCCGGTGACCATCGATGATGTGCCGGTAGTACCTCTTCCGAAAAGGACGAAATCCTTGTTTGACGGCTATTCTCCAAGGTTTGTGGACACCATGTACAGGGACGCTCAACAAACCCTTCTGGCAGCGGAGGTCGAGTTATCTCCGAATTCGCTTGCCTTGTTCCCAGAACCGAGCAGAACTGGCATTAACTCGCTGGAGATAAAGGCTGCAGAATCAACTTTGCTCGATGACAGCCAGAAAACCCAGTTGGAGTTGCTACTGCGTAATAATGAACAGGTGTTTCAATTTAACAAGGAACCAACTACGATGGCAGAGCACGCCATAGAAACCGGTAACCACGGTCCGATTTCGATACCACCATACCGACTATCGCCACCACGCCAGAAGTTACTCAAGGAAGAGTTACAGAAGATGTTGGAGGAGAAGGTTATAGAACCGTGTTATTCTGCATGGGCAGCTCCTGTTGTAATGGTACCCAAGAAGGATGGTAGCACCCGGGTGTGCGTTGATTATCGACGCCTGAACGCCATCACGGTTCCAGACACCTATCCTATTCCCAGGATTGATGACCTCCTGCACGCTGCCAAGCCCACGGCTTACATGACAACCCTTGACCTCAGAGCAGGGTACTGGCAGGTGAAAGTCAGAGATGAAGACCAGGATAAGACGGCTTTTATCACTCCATTCGGTATTTATCGTTTCAAGAGGATGCCCTTTGGCCTTCGCAACGCCCCTGCGACGTTCCAGCGCCTTATCGATCGCGTACGGGTGAGCCTACAGACAACTAAGATGTTGGCCTACTTGGACGACCTCATTATCTTTTCGGAAACCTTCGCGAGCCACCTGACGGACCTGGATCAGGTATTTAAGAGATTCAAGGAGATCAACCTAACTGTGAACTTGGATAAATGCAGCTTCTGCTGCACGACAGTAAAGTATCTGGGTCACTATATAACCCCTGAAGGCCTGCAGGTTGATCCACAGAAGGTAGCGGCTATAACGCAGATGCCTGCACCTGGGAACCTGCAGCAACTGTTATCATTTTTACAAACATGCTCCTGGTACAGACGTTTCATCCCGAACTTTGCAAAGATAAGTGAACCACTGACGCGTCTAACCAAAAAAGACCAACCTTGGCAATGGGATACCGAACAAGAAGAAGCTTTCTGCAAGCTGAAGACTTGTCTCACAACCGCACCGGTTTTAAAACAAGCCGATGAGACGAAACCCTACATAATTAAAGCTGACGCTAGTAGCTACGCGCTTGGGGCAGTCTTGGTGCAGGGGGAGGGGCAAGACGAACACCCCGTCGAGTACGCCAGCCGCCTCCTGATCCCGGCGGAAAAGAACTACACCACTACAGAGAGAGAGGCACTAGCAGTGGTGTGGGCGATCCGTAAATTCCGAGGTTACATCGAGGGTCTGCCAGTGACCATATACACAGATCATCAAGCCCTCAAATGGCTAATGTCGCTGAAGTCCCCTACGGGTCGCCTGGCGAGATGGGCCTTACAAATACAAGCATACGATGTCACGATTAAGTATCTGCCGGGTAGAACTAACGTGACAGCTGACACTCTGTCACGGCCTTTCTGTCACCAAGAAAATGCAGGAAAATGTGAGATATGCACTGTCACGGTTACCGATGTTCTCACGCGTAGCCCTGCCGAGATACGCTGTGATCAGTTGAAGGACGAACTGGTAGCAAAAATCGTGCACGCTTTGGAAGGCACCGATTGTGAAAATGCTACGTATTGGAGCAATAAGGGGTACCTCGTAAACAAAGGCTTGCTGTATAGGTACAACCCCAGTGAAGAGTGCGAAGAAGCACAGCTAGTGGTTCCTCAACATGAATATGCTAACGTTTTAGCAACGTACCACGACCATCCCCTCGCTGGACACTACGGCATCGAGAAAACCTACCAAAGAATCGCCCGTAGATATTACTGGAAGGGTATGCGCAAATACATAGAGTCCTATGTGAAGAACTGTCTGCCTTGTCAGAGATACAAGCCCACCAACTTGAAGCCCGCTGGACTACTACAAACAACGGCCTTGAACCAGCGTTTTGAGGTGGTGGCTTTCGATCTGTTTGGACCCCTGCCCGTGACGAAAAAAGGAAATACATGGATCTTCATTGTGGAAGATGTGTCTACGGGCTGGGTGGAATTGTTCCAGTTGCAGACAGCGAACTCTGAAACCTGCGCGACTGTATTGGTGAATGAGATTTTCCTACGCTACGGGTTGCCACGAAGGCTCATCAGCGACAACGGGCCGCAATTCGTCAGTGCAACCATGCAGCAAGTAATCTACTGCTTAGGAGTTAAGCATCAGTTTACGCCAGTGTACCACCCAGCTGCTAATCCCGTGGAGCGAAAAAACCGGGACCTGAAGGTGCAGCTGGCCATCTTAGTCCAAGAAGATCATACTAACTGGGATGAGAAGCTAGCCGCTATAAGATTTGCCATGAACACGGCCACTAGTCTTGTTACTGGCTACACCCCAGCCTACTTAACGTTCGCACGGGAACTCAGAACCCCTGACGACAATGAGAAAGATCTGCGTGAAGTGATAATATCTGAGAACTTCGTGCCGGAGATTACTCCAAAACTGCTGTTACTAGCGGATACATTAAAGAAGGCCAGAGAAAGCCGAGAGCAAAAGGAGGAACAAAGAAAGGAAGTCGCCGATAGGGATCGGAGAGAGGCCCCGGCCTATAAGGAAAGCGAACTCGTGCTAGTGACCACACACACTCTAAGTAACGCCGCTAAGGGTGTTAGCGCCAAATTCACACCACGACGAGACGGGCCCTACCTGATAAAAGAACGGATCGGAACCTCCAGTTACCTCCTCGCCTCACCCAGTAACCCTACCGAGGCTGTAGGACTGTATCACGCGAAGGACCTAAGTCCGTACCGGAGTAACGACGACGCGATACTGCCCAAGCCCGTGCAACCCTTACGGAGGAGAGGTAGACCCAAGAAAACTACCTCTACCCCCAACACGGAGACCATAACGACCGCGAGACGCCGTAGACCTCCCCGGACATAAAACCTATGTAGTTCCACTGTCACTGCGCCGGGACGACTGCAGTTCCAGAGGGGGAGACTGTAACGCGAACATTTACCAAAAACGTATAAACACAGTGCAAACAAGCGTAGTTTAACCGGCCGCTACTAGATGGCGCCACCGGTACTGGTTTTCCGAGTGAACTTAGCAAATATTTAAGTGTTCCCGTAGACTTAAAATTCTAAAACCTAGTGCAACATATGTTAACGGGTGCCTAGAATTTTATAGTAACCATGTCAATATGTAACTCTTAGATAAAATTCGTCAAATTGTTAGTTTGGCCGTACGTCAACAGATGGCGCCACGGGTATCAATATTGTGATATTGAACCTCGATGTTTAAATATTTAAATCATGGAACACCGTTCCCGTAACTTGTATATTTTACTGAAGTAACTAGTAAATGTAAAGATTGCAAATAAGTAGTCAAACATGTAAAAAAACAAACACCAATGTTGGTACTAAGATCAACTTGTCTGTTACACACAAAGCTCAATAGATGTCGCTGTGCTGTGGCGCATTTCAAAGTTAGTTGTCGCTATTAAGATTTTTCCTGGGATAACGACCTCATCCACTGAACAATGTTTAATTTGAGAATTAGTTAGGAGTTGAACTGTGTACACTAGGCGTACCGAACGGGACCTTAGTGGACCATTTTGACAAAGTTCGCCACATTTACCTCTGCGCTCGACTGCCGTCCCAAGGACGCTGTACGGCCGTTGGTACATATTATTTAGATGTAATGATTAGACTAGTGCCGACTGCTGTAATAAACCTGTAAGCTCTACACGTCGTTTTCCTACGCCTACGCGCACGCCCCACCCCTCTCGGAGTTTCATCCCTTACAAATGTTATTTTTTATTTTATAAATTAAAGTATTTTATTCTAAATAATGGACTTTCAATTTAAATATATATAAGAAGCGAATTATTTTCATTTTTATATTCTTTGAGCCATAATAGAAGTTTTTACTGTGCAATGCGCAGAAGAAATATTAAAGAAATAAGTATAAATAAATATTTTATTTTATTTTATTTATTATCATTATAATTTTTGCCCAATATTCACAAAAGCATCCAAAAAGGGTTTTACTTTTATGTTCCCATACATTTTTTCGTGTGTAGAAAAAATAATAAATATTGTATGCGAGTCATATTCATATTTAAATCGCTACCTGAAATCTGCTCTCTAACGATAACGTTATGATTTTTTAACTGGTATCCGTTACAAATATTTAACTAGATGGTAAGGTTCGGGATTTCACTAATTGTGAGAAGGAACCCTAAAGATATATAAAATGGCGAATCTTAAGTAACACCGGTGGCTATTATAAAGTTTTTACTCTTATAGAGTATTTGTAAATGATGTGCTTACTGCTTTTACTCTTATAACAGCCTTGCTCAAGACATGTCAAAATTAATTAACCGCATTTTTAGTACAAAACCGTTGAAATACAAGGGCGCATTAATAATACAACACATTTTATATCACATTTCACCATGAAATTGGATTCCCACACAGTTTTCATAATAAATAAGCAAATAATTGTAATATGTAAAAGTTAACTTACCGTTTACTAACTTGCAAAATGGATGACTTGATGATGATGTACACATAAATCACTACGAAAAGCACAATAAACTTTTAAAACAGCATCCTGTTTCGCCGTTATGAGTTTTACTCCCTTATATCTGATGATCACAAAACGTGTACAAGAGCTATTGCCCTTATTAAAGCTTTGAATATGATTCTTACAAGTATAATTGCCTTTATTAAAGCTTTAAATATGATTCTTATTAGTACATTAGCCTTTTAAAAGCACTTTTCTTGCCATTATAAGGTTAACTTTCTTATTGCATTTAGTTGGGTAAAGCACTAATAAAATAAAACCGTCAAATCATTGAACAATTAGCCTAAAAAGCCAAATACATACATAATTTTACTATAAATCATATTAAGAAATAATCATGATAATCAAAATCAAGAAGATTACTTCGCGGAATAGGAACACTTAATCTACGGATTAGAAAAGTAATTTTCTTGATTTTGATGTTCAGATTTTTCAATTTCGTTACTGTAGGGAATATTACCGCAAAGTTTTGCGCTAGAGTTCAACACATTAACGCACATGCACAGTAAACCATAGAGTAGCTACGTTATACGTTAGTTCATATGCATTAAGAGGGCTTTCGTGTTAAAAATAGTGAAATCGCAGCCGAGCGCTCGATCATACCGTGTGTGGTATCAAATTAAAGGGCTTTGCGAGTAGTTTATAAATATATATCACATTATAGGACTTTTTCTACTTGGTCTAACAAAATATGAGAAAATGTCCAAAAGTGGTAATAATTGTACCGGTGAAGGCTCGTTTTCAAAAAATTGGCAAAAATCAATAATAGCAATTTATAATCACTAAGGCATAACAGCAATTTAAGTAAACGTTGCAGATTAATTTAGTATAAAACTTACTTCGATGTGATGTAGATTTTCAAAGAAATTGTCACTTAATTTTAGGTAATTTCTGAAAAAATTGAATTCGCCTTAGGCTAGTTTACTCTTTTTCAAAAACTTAAAATAAAAATCTAGTCTGAAATGATTGTGGTACAGGATATACAAATTATAAATTTACCCGTTTTAATATTCAAAATTGTCCAAATTTTACAAATAAGATCGACTGATTCAGCTCTATACGTGCGTTTTTCTAAACGTCCATTAGAGAAAAATTCATAATTAATTTAGTGAGTTAGTTTTCAAAAATCCAGTCTTATAAAATCAAGATAATAAGATGCTCTAACTGGAACTTGAATTAAATAAATCTATTGGATAACGGAAAGTGTAGTATTTCACCGACTAAAACTATCAATTTTACATTCTTTTGACGTTTTTTTTGAAAGCAGCCTTAATCAATTCTTTATAAAATGTTATATCTATGATAGAGATGCATAAGGGCGATTTTTTTACAGAGGGTCTGTGGTCTGTGGCCTGTTGCAAATACGTTTGACGTGTTGCTTCTGTGTCACACTTACGTGCGAGTTCACAAGTGCGGCAAATGTGTCAAAAAAGGTTCGCGACAGGCCCTCCTCAATGAATGCTTTCGATACGTATCTTTATCTATGTAATCATCGAAAAAAGTATCATTTTCATACAAATATTTTTACAATACCAAACAGAGAATGTGTCAAATCAAGAAACGAAAGCAAGAAGCAAGATTTACGCGTGTAGCGACCATCATGATGCAGAAATTTAACGTTTTTGACGAGTAATTTACGTTCATTTGGCAAAATTTCTTAGTTTCTAAAAATACCGGGATCCCGGTATTACTAAATTAAATACCGGTATTGAAATGTGGCCAAAAAAAGGCGGGATCCCGGGATCCCGTGATACCGGGATCCCGGTATTGGAAGCCCTACTACTAACACACTATTGTCCCAGATTTGTAAGAACCTCTTTTTGACACATGACAGTGTCCACAATACGTAAACTCGCGCAACCTAATGAAATTTTAAATAAAATCCTGTAATAATATTTAAAAAATCAAGTACTTAAAAACAACATTTCGCTTACTTTAAACATAATCTAGCACATTATGTTACATTTTTGCGGATCTTCGTTAGTGAGTATTTTACGATATTAATTTATCACGCAGGATTTAATTATTATGTCATTTATCATTCATTTTTATTTTTAAACTAGTGCTGTGGCAGTCTGTCATTTCGATTCAAATGACATTTCAGTAAGTTGATAGAAATCGTATATTTGTTGTACATAGGGCCTAATCGATTCAACCAATTCGAAATTAATCGTTAGATTTGGCAAACGATACGTCTTAGCCAATTCGCAACATACTTCAAAACAAATGTGTCAAAAATGTGAACTTACAAATCCGGGACAATACAATAATGAATTCGATTGCGATCCGATACCTACAACACGACACGACACACATAAGAATCCGGCTTAATAAATATTTCTGATCAGTTCAGTCAATACTCAATTGCTTTTGTACCGTTAATAATGTTGTATACTGTTAGCTGTTTTCATAGCAACATCAGATTTAGGTCGTGTGATGTAAGGTTACGAGAAAATGAGTTTATTATGACTCAATTTTGAGGGGCGCTGTATTAAATAAAGTACCTAGTTGTGAAATATTTGGCGATACCGCAGGCGACATCGCGACACTATAGTACTGCCAATAAGGCCGCAACGCCTTAGGGACCAACGTAC
Organism: Leguminivora glycinivorella; assembly: GCF_023078275.1. Classification (NCBI taxonomy): domain Eukaryota; kingdom Metazoa; phylum Arthropoda; class Insecta; order Lepidoptera; family Tortricidae; genus Leguminivora; species Leguminivora glycinivorella. The sequence continues at coordinate 29,424,327 of NC_062971.1, forward strand.
GTACCCTTAAAATTGCTTGTGGTAAGCCATCACACAAATAGATGCCTGAACTTCCCCGGATTCGAACCCAGGACCGCGGCTCAGCAGGCAGGGTCACTACCGACTGAGCCAGACCGGTCGTCAAAAATTGCGTGTAGGTAAAGTGAATTTGTTGTCCCCTGCGGCAGAGATTAATGAATACGATAATATTTATCATCGTCAAAGCAAAATAGAATGTTTGAATGTCTACTTTAGATTGTTGTATTTATTAGTAAACATATGTAGATGTAATGTTAAGCTTATAATTATTTAACTTCATTTAATGCAGGGTTGGGCAAAATACTGGCCAATAGTATTTCAAATACAAAATACTAATTACATTTGGAAATGTATTTCAAATATAAAATACTAAATACTTTGGTGACGGGTATTTCAAATACAAAATATAGTGTTAAAAAAATGTATTTCAAATACCAAATACAAAATATAGCGTTTATAAAAATGTATTTCAAATACAAAATACTTTTGACCACACCAACTGGTAAAGGTTTACGGATGAGAAAGTTGTACGATTTTGCAGTTCAAAAGTAATTTCATATAAATTTTAACTTGATATCCAGGATATCATACCCTAAGTTAGATGGTATTAATATTATGATTTGATATCATGTTTAATAAAAATTATTTCATTTATAGGTAAATTCTACCAGCAAGCTTAAGACATCAAGTTAAAATTTGTATGAAATTGCAATTTTGCTGTATATTTTCGAAGAACAAAGAGAGTCTTTAACAGTTGGTGTGGTGAAAAAAAAAACATTCAATTGTCGGTTAAAATTAGTGGAAATGTTTTTAAACCACCAGCGTCACTACCAGGGACCGGCCCGCTATCCCTTATACGGGGTTTTGTATGGGTATTTCGTTAGGCTTAACTTACCCTACCCTTTTGACGCGATACCCTTTCATTTTGCTTTTAAAGCCCTAACGAAAGCGCTTACCTAAAATAGCCCAATACCCTTTCAAAACCCTTATCATCGGCTCAGCCTATCGCCATAAGGGTGAGCCTTATATTGGGTTTTATTTGCTTTCCCTTATAGATCATATCGTGCGAGTTTAAATCCTGTACCTCGCTTATAAAGCACACATTACTCCGAACGAAATAACATACGATCGTTACCTATGGCGGCACTGTGTGTGATATTTGCGCGTTTCTGTTTAATGGAAACGGCTGTAGATAAAATAAGGTTCAATTTTCAATACCAAATACTTATAGTTATGATAGGCTCCTGCTTTGCTCGGGTGTAACACAGGCAAACGCTGCTTTTTATAGTCAGGGACCAAACGACCTCTTTTACAAAAAGTCGTCGACATCTCTTCTAAATACCTAAAACAGGTATGGATGTGTTCCTCGTTATCTCCAGATTACGAATTGACCTGTTTTAGTTTAAGGAGGGGGGACGGGTTGAGAAAAAGGGGGAGAAAGATGGCGGCCGACCATCATAGATATTTATTCACATCTCGAGTCCTATGGCACCAATCTGTTCGTGCAAGGTGTCGTTTGAAAGCTTATTAAACCTACTTTAATTGTTTTTAAATAACTATACTCATAAAAGTAACCGTTTAGGAAATATTTGAAAATATGTGTTTTTTTATCGCGCATGAATTGCACAACTACTAGTAAAAAATGCGTCTAACTCAATAAACAATAACTTTACCGCAATTGATGTTATTATAACATTTTCGCGTCTATTTATGCTCTTTCTAAACATATAAGTTTCATTGGTATATGATAATATATAACCATGTAATTACGAATTTGGTTTAGCAGGAGTCACTCTGCCCGGTCACAGAAATGGGCGCTGACCGTAGTAAAGTATTCAATATTTTTGAGGTCCTATTTTACGGATCCATATGCGAGAGGTATCGTTTCAAAGCTAATTAAACCTACTATATGTTTTTATAATTAACTATAATCATAAAGGTAGCTGTTTAGAAAATATTCGAAAATATGTGTTTTATAGACCATGAGTCGCACAAGTACCTACTGGTAAAAAAATGCTTCTTAATCAATAAACAACAACTTTTCCGGATTTGATGTTAGTATAAGATTTACGCGGAATTTCGTGCGCTTTCTAATAACATAAGTTTTATTGGTGTATGATATTATATAACCAAGTAATTACAAATATGGTTAAGTAGGGGCCACAGCGCCCAGTCACGTATGGATGCTGACCGTCGCCAAATTTTCTATATTTTTCAGATCCTATTTTATTTAACAGGAATCTTTTGAAAGCATATTATGCGTACTATCATTAGTTCTCAATAATTTTAGTTGTAACTGTAGTAGCTAACAAAATATTTGAAAATATGCATTGGAACCGATGTGAGTAAAACATGCTTCTAGCTCAATGAATTATATTTTTTCCGCAATTGATATAATAACAAAATAAACGGCGAAATGTATGACCTTTTCAAATAATAAGTGTTGTCAGTATTGCATAAACAATTAATGTTAATTTATCCATCATACTCACTGCGCACCGTCATATACATGGATGACCATTTTCGTTGCCGTTTTCATAATTTTTAAGATTGTATCTTGGTGCATGACCAATAAACAATAACTTTACCGCAAATAATGTTATGATAAGATTTACAGGACATTTCATATGCTTTCTAAAAATATAAGTTTTATTGATGTATGATATTATACAACCAAGTAATTACGAATTTGGTTTAGCAGGTGTCACTGCACCCCCGTGACGTAAATAGGTGCTAACCGTCGCCTAATTTTATGTATTTCTCAGATCCTATTTTAGCGATCAATTTGTGAGAGGTATCATTTGAAAGCATATTATGCGTACTATCGTTACTTTTTAATAATTTTAGTCGTAATTGTAGAAGTTTACAAAATATTTGACAATATTTGTATTTTTACTGTATATGAATAGCATTCGCACTGATACGAGTGAAACATGCTTCTAGCTCAATAAATTATATTTTTCCGCAATTGATATAATAACGAAATGAACCGCAAAATGTATGGCCTTTACAAAAATGAGTTTTGTTAGTTTTGCTTAAACAATTAATGTTAATTTGTCCACCATACCCACTGCGCACGGTCAATCGTCATATAAACGGATGTCCACCGCCGTTGCTTTAATTTTTTCATCATTTTACAGATTTTATTTTACTGATCAATTAAGTATATAAGTAAATTCGATACGTGATAGATTATATTTATTATGAATATACGATTAGTGAAATAAAATCTGAAAAATCATGAAAAAAGGCAACTACGGTGGACATCCATTTATATGACGGTGCGCAGTAGGTGAGCTGAACAAATTCAAATTAATTGTTTATGCAATACAAACCAAACTTATTTTTTGTGTAAGTCATACATTTTCCGTTTATTTTGTTATTATTTCAATTGCGGAAAACTATAATTTATTGAGCTAGAAGCGTGTCTTATCAATGCCAATGCTATTCATGCACAGTAAAATACACATATTACTAATCAAATATTTTGTAGACTTCTACAGTTTCGACTTGAAATATTAGAAATAAAGATAGTACGCATAATATGCTTTCAAATGATACCACTCACAAATTTATCAGTAAAATAGGATCTGAGTAACGTAGAAAATTTGGCGACGATCAGTCAGCACCCAATATCGTGACAGGGCGCAGTGACCCCTGCTAAACCAAATTCGTAATTACTTGGTCATATATTATCATACACCAATAAAACTTATATTTTTAGAAAACGCATGAAATTTCGCGTAAATTTTATAATAACATTAATTGCGGTAAAGTTATGGTTTATTAAGTTAGAAGCATTTATTATCTGTATATGTGCAACTCGTGCTCGAAAAAAAAACTCATGTTTTTAAATATTTTGTAAACAGCTACCTTTATAAGTATAGTTATTAAAAATAATTATAGTAGGTTTAATTTGCTTTCAAATGATATCTCTTACATATGGATCCGTAAAATAAGAACTTAAAAATATTGAATACTACTACGGTCAGCGCTCATTTTTATGCGACCGGCGGAGTGACCACTACGAAACAAAATTCGTAATTTAATGGTGATATTATCACTTACCAATAAAACTTATATTTTTAGAAAGCTCATGAATAGTCGCGTAAGTTTTATAATAACATCAATTGCGGTAACGTTATTGTTTATTGACTTAGAAGCATTTTTTACCAGTACTTGTGCGATTCATGCTCGATAAAAAACACATATTTTCAAATATTATGTAAACCAGCTACCTTTAATACTAAAGTAATGTGTAAACAATTATAGTAGGTTTAATTATCTTTCAAACGATACCTCTCACATATGGATCCGTAAAATAAGACCTCAAAAATATTGAATACTTTACTACGGTCAGCGCCCGTTTATGCGACCTGGAGGATAACCCCTGCCAAACAAAATTCTTAATTACATGGTTATATATTATCATATACCAATGAAACCTATATTTTTAGAAAGAACATGAATAGACGCGAAAATTTTATAATAACATCAATTGCGGTAAAGTTATTGTTTATTGAGTTAGACGCATTTTTTACTAGTACTTGTGCAATTCATGCGCGATAAAAAAACACATATTTTCAAATATTTCCTAAACGGTTACTTTTATGAGCATAGTTATTTGAAAACAATTAAAGTAGGTTTAATAAGCTTTCAAATGACACCTCGCACGAACAGATTGGTGCCATAGGACTCGAGATGTGAATAAATATCTATGATGGTCGGTCGCCATCTTTCCCCCCTTTTTCTCGACCCGTCCCCCCTCCTTAAACTAAAACAGGTCAATTCGTAATCTGGAGAGAACGAGGAACATATCCATACCTGTTTTAGGTATTTAGAAGAGATGTCGACGAAAATCGTGAAGGAGACGACTTGTGGCCAAATTGGCTCTAGACTATTAGGGTTCCGTAGTCAACTAGGAACCCTTATAGTTTCGCCATGTCTGTCTGTCCGTCCGTCCGTCCGCGGATAATCTCAGTAACCGTTAGCACTAGAAAGCTGAAATTTGGTCCCAATATGTATATCAAATCAATCACACCAACAAAGTTCAAAAATAAAAAATGGCAAAAATGTTTTATTAGGGTACCCCCCCCATGTAAAGTGGGGGCTGATTTTTTTTTTCATTCCAACCACAACGTATTTAAAAATGAATAAGGGTTTACTAAGATTGTTTTTTGGTAATATTGATATTTTCGGAAATAATCGCTCCTAAAGGAAAAAAAGTGCGTCCCCCCCCTCTAACTTTTGAACCATAAGTTTAAAAAATATGAAAAAAATCACAAAACTAGAACTTTATAACGACTTTCTAGGAAAATTGTTTTGAACTTGATAGGTTCAGTAGTTTTTGAGAAAAATATGAAAAACTTCGGAACCCTACACTGACCGTGGCCCGACACGCTCCTGGCCGGTTTTTTTTATCGGACTTGTCTTGATGAGTACCCGAAGTCTAGCTGATGCTGAACCCTGGCTGCACCCAGGAGAACTCGGGTTTAGTGTAACACAGGCAAACGCTGTTTTCGTCATCGGACTTGTCTTGATGAGTACTCGAGTGAGCAGTACCCGAAGTCCAGCTTGTTGTTGATGAGTACTCGAGTGAGCAGTACCCGAAGTGCAGTTGATGCTGAACCCTGGCTGCACCTAGGGGAACTCGGGTTTAGTGTTACACAGGCAAACGCTGTTTTCGTCATCGGACTTGTCTTGATGAGTACTCGAGTGAGCAGTAGGTACCCGAAGTCCAGCTGATGCTGAACCCTGGCTGCACCTAGGGGAACTCGGGTTTAGTGTTACACAGGCAAACGCTGTTTTCGTCATCGGACTTGTCTTGATGAGTACTCGAGTGAGCAGTACCCGAAATCCAGCTGATGCTAAACCCTGGCTGCAGCTAGGGGAACTCGGGTTTAGTGTAACCCAGGCAAACGCTGTTTTCGTCATCGGACTTGTCTTGATGAGTACTCGAGTGAGCAGTACCCGAAGTGCAGTTGATGCTGAACCCTGGCTGCACCTAGGGGAACTCGGGTTTAGTGTTACACAGGCAAACGCTGTTTTCGTCATCGGACTTGTCTTGATGAGTACTCGAGTGAGCAGTACCCGAAGTCCAGCTGATGCTGAACCCTGGCTGTACCTAGGGGAACTCGGGTTTAGTGTAACCCAGGCAAACGCTGTTTTCGTCATCGGACTTGTCTTGATGAGTACTCGAGTGAGCAGTACCCGAAGTCCAGCTGATGCTGAACCCTGGCTGTACCTAGGGGAACTCGGGTTTAGTGTAACCCAGGCAAACGCTGTTTTCGTCATCGGACTTGTCTTGATGAGTACTCGAGCGAGCAGTACCCAAAGTCCAGCTGATGCTGAACTCTGGCTGCACCTATGGGAACTCGGGTTTAGTGTAACACAGGCAAACGCTGTTTTCGTCATCGGACTTGTCTTGATGAGTACTCGAGTGAGCAGTACCCAAAGTCCAGCTGATGCAGAACCCTGGCTGCACCTATGGGAACTCGGGTTTAGTGTAACACAGGCAAAAGCTGTTTTCGTCATCGGACTTGTCTTGATGAGTACTCGAGTGAGCAGTACCCGAAGTGCAGTTGATGCTGAACCCTGGCTGCACCTAGGGGAACTCGGGTTTAGTGTTACACAGGCAAACGCTGTTTTCGTCATCGGACTTGTCTTGATGAGTACTCGAGTGAGCAGTACCCGAAATCCAGCTGATGCTAAACCCTGGCTGCAGCTAGGGAAGTCGGGCTTAGTGTAACCCAGGCAAACGCTGTTTTCGTCATCGGACTTGTCTTGATGAGTACTCGAGTGAGCAGTACCCGAAGTGCAGTTGATGCTGAACCCTGGCTGCACCTAGGGGAACTCGGGTTTAGTGTTACACAGGCAAACGCTGTTTTCATCATCGGACTTGTCTTGATGAGTACTCGAGTGAGCAGTACCCGAAGTCCAGCTGATGCTGAACCCTGGCTGTACCTAGGGGAACTCGGGTTTAGTGTAACCCAGGCAAACGCTGTTTTCGTCATCGGACTTGTCTTGATGAGTACTCGAGCGAGCAGTACCCAAAGTCCAGCTGATGCTGAACTCTGGCTGCACCTATGGGAACTCGGGTTTAGTGTAACACAGGCAAACGCTGTTTTCGTCATCGGACTTGTCTTGATGAGTACTCGAGTGAGCAGTACCCGAAGTCCAGCTGATGCTGAACCCTGGCTGCATCTAGGAGAACTCGGGTTTAGTGTAACACAGGCAAACGCTGTTTTCGTCATCGGACTTGTCTTGATGAGTACTCGAGTGAGCAGTACCCAAAGTTCAGCTGATGCAGAACCCTGGCTGCACCTATAGGAACTCGGGTTTAGTGTAACACAGGCAAAAGCTGTTTTCGTCATCGGACTTGTCTTGATGAGTACTCGAGTGAGCAGTACCCGAAGTGCAGTTGATGCTGAACCCTGGCTGCACCTAGGGGAACTCGGGTTTAGTGTTACACAGGCAATCGCTGTTTTCGTCATCGGACTTGTCTTGATGAGTACTCGAGTGAGCAGTACCCGAAATCCAGCTGATGCTAAACCCTGGCTGCAGCTAGGGGAACTCGGGTTTAGTGTAACCCAGGCAAACGCTGTTTTCGTCATCGGACTTGTCTTGATGAGTACTCGAGCGAGCAGTACCCGAAGTCCAGCTGATGCTAAACCCTGGCTGCATCTAGGAGAACTCGGGTTTAGTGTAACACAGGCAAACGCTGTTTTCGTCATCGGAGTTGTCTTGATGAGTACTCGAGTGAGCAGTACCCAAAGTCGAGCTGATGCAGAACCCTGGCTGCACCTATGGGAACTCGGGTTTAGTGTAACACAGGCAAACGCTGTTTTCGTCATTGGACTTGTCTTGATGAGTCCTCAAGTGAGCAGTACCCGAAGTGCAGTTGATGCTGAACCCTGGCTGCACCTAGGGGAACTCGGGTTTAGTGTTACACAGGCAAACGCTGTTTTCGTCATCGGACTTGTCTTGATGAGTACTCGAGTGAGCAGTACCCGAAATCCAGCTGATGCTAAACCCTGGCTGCAGCTAGGGGAACTCGGGTTTAGTGTAACCCAGGCAAACGCTGTTTTCGTCATCGGACTTGTCTTGATGAGTACTCGAGCGAGCAGTACCCAAAGTCCAGCTGATGCTGAACTCTGGCTGCACCTATGGGAACTCGGGTTTAGTGTAACACAGGCAAACGCTGTTTTCGTCATCGGACTTGTCTTGATGAGTACTCGAGTGAGCAGTACCCAAAGTCCAGCTGATGCAGAACCCTGGCTGCACCTATGGGAACTCGGGTTTAGTGTAACACAGGCAAAAGCTGTTTTCGTCATCGGACTTGTCTTGATGAGTACTCGAGTGAGCAGTACCCGAAGTGCAGTTGATGCTGAACCCTGGCTGCACCTAGGGGAACTCGGGTTTAGTGTTACACAGGCAAACGCTGTTTTCGTCATCGGACTTGTCTTGATGAGTACTCGAGTGAGCAGTACCCGAAATCCAGCTGATGCTAAACCCTGGCTGCAGCTAGGGGAAGTCGGGCTTAGTGTAACCCAGGCAAACGCTGTTTTCGTCATCGGACTTGTCTTGATGAGTACTCGAGTGAGCAGTACCCGAAGTGCAGTTGATGCTGAACCCTGGCTGCACCTAGGGGAACTCGGGTTTAGTGTTACACAGGCAAACGCTGTTTTCATCATCGGACTTGTCTTGATGAGTACTCGAGTGAGCAGTACCCGAAGTCCAGCTGATGCTGAACCCTGGCTGTACCTAGGGGAACTCGGGTTTAGTGTAACCCAGGCAAACGCTGTTTTCGTCATCGGACTTGTCTTGATGAGTACTCGAGCGAGCAGTACCCAAAGTCCAGCTGATGCTGAACTCTGGCTGCACCTATGGGAACTCGGGTTTAGTGTAACACAGGCAAACGCTGTTTTCGTCATCGGACTTGTCTTGATGAGTACTCGAGTGAGCAGTACCCGAAGTCCAGCTGATGCTGAACCCTGGCTGCATCTAGGAGAACTCGGGTTTAGTGTAACACAGGCAAACGCTGTTTTCGTCATCGGACTTGTCTTGATGAGTACTCGAGTGAGCAGTACCCAAAGTTCAGCTGATGCAGAACCCTGGCTGCACCTATAGGAACTCGGGTTTAGTGTAACACAGGCAAAAGCTGTTTTCGTCATCGGACTTGTCTTGATGAGTACTCGAGTGAGCAGTACCCGAAGTGCAGTTGATGCTGAACCCTGGCTGCACCTAGGGGAACTCGGGTTTAGTGTTACACAGGCAATCGCTGTTTTCGTCATCGGACTTGTCTTGATGAGTACTCGAGTGAGCAGTACCCGAAATCCAGCTGATGCTAAACCCTGGCTGCAGCTAGGGGAACTCGGGTTTAGTGTAACCCAGGCAAACGCTGTTTTCGTCATCGGACTTGTCTTGATGAGTACTCGAGCGAGCAGTACCCGAAGTCCAGCTGATGCTAAACCCTGGCTGCATCTAGGAGAACTCGGGTTTAGTGTAACACAGGCAAACGCTGTTTTCGTCATCGGAGTTGTCTTGATGAGTACTCGAGTGAGCAGTACCCAAAGTCGAGCTGATGCAGAACCCTGGCTGCACCTATGGGAACTCGGGTTTAGTGTAACACAGGCAAACGCTGTTTTCGTCATTGGACTTGTCTTGATGAGTCCTCAAGTGAGCAGTACCCGAAGTGCAGTTGATGCTGAACCCTGGCTGCACCTAGGGGAACTCGGGTTTAGTGTTACACAGGCAAACGCTGTTTTCGTCATCGGACTTGTCTTGATGAGTACTCGAGTGAGCAGTACCCGAAATCCAGCTGATGCTAAACCCTGGCTGCAGCTAGGGGAACTCGGGTTTAGTGTAACCCAGGCAAACGCTGTTTTCGTCATCGGACTTGTCTTGATGAGTACTCGAGTGAGCAGTACCCAAAGTCCGGCTGATGCTGAACTCTGGCTGCACCTATGGGAACTCGGGTTTAGTGTAACACAACACAGGCAAACGCTGTTTTCGTCATCGGACTTTGGACGGATTTGGGTGAGCTGTACCCAAGATAGAGCTGATGCTGAAACCTAGCTGTACCTAGGGGAACTCGGGTTTGGTGTAACATAGGCAAACGCTGTTTGCGTCATCGGACATGTCTTGACGAGGACTTGGGTGCGCAGTAGCCAAGACAGCGCTGTAGCTGAGCCCTGGCGGTATCTAGGGCAACTCTGGTTTCGGTACATTGTAATATAGAAATATTTCATGCAATCTCAAGTTAGGCATAAAAACATAATATTAACTGAACAAAAATCTTACCAGAAGTGAATATTAACATCAATCATTATCATCATTTTTTTCGAAGACATATCTGATATTTCCTTTCTCTTGAATATTACCAGTGGTGCAGCTGATTGTTCCGAGTTACTTGGTAAGCTTGCTTTTAATACCCCCTTTCGTTCTAAGAGGTACTATCCCCCTTTATCTGTCAAGACTGCATCATCCAGGTATAGACAGAATAGCTTCCTAGTTCGAGCGAGTCGTCGGCTGAATGAGTTGTCGAAGGACATTGACATTGATATTTTTAATTGTAAAGTTTCGAATGTGAGGCAATTATTGGTTAAGCGGTGTTCTTTGTGAGTGATTATTATTATAATTATTTCTTTTCCTTTTTAATTGAATACTTATGTTGACTGTTATTGCATTCATCTTACTTAACTTTCTGTTTTGTTTTCTCTTTCTTTATATTCCACTTTTGTGAGCATGTGTGTGCGTTGGTATAAGTGCTAGCATTAGTTTAATTAATATTACTTTGTATCTATCTGTGAGATCCTGTAATTGGCTTTCTGAATCATATCTTGTTGTATACTGCTAGTTTTATAGCTGTTGGTTCTCCATAACATAAATAAATAAATAAATAAATAAATAAATAAGTAGTTAGAACACATTTATTAATTTGCCATACATGAAACACTTTATTTGTGTCTAAAAAAATACGCATGTATATCCATTTGAATATCAAAATTAAGTACAGTCGATTTCACTAATAGTAACACAGGGAATAAAGAGAATACTGGAGTTCCAAGCGTCCATAGACTGCGGTACCTACTTACTATCAGACGCGCTGTATGCTTGATTTCCACCAGAAAAGTATTTCTGTTTCAAACGATCTTCATAGAATTCACAACAATCAACAGAAATAGTTTGACAGATTCTATGGTACTACTCAACTCAACCAAGTACCAGTCATAAAGACGAGTCTCAGATATTTCACGACGACAAAAACAGCGTTTACCTATGTTGCACGAAACCTGAGTTCCTCTAGGAATAGCCCGAGTTCAGCATCAGCTCTACCTTGGTTACTGCTCACTCAAGTACTCATCAATACAAGTCCGATGACGAAAACAGCGTTTGCCTATGTTGCACGAAACCCGAGTTCCCTTAGGAATAGCCAGGGTTCAGCATCAGCTCTACCTTGGTTACTGCTCACTCAAGTACTCATCAATACAAATCCGATGACGAAAACAGCGTTTGCCTATGTTGCACGAAAGCCGAGTTCCCCTAGGAATAGCCAGGGTTCAGCATCAGCTCTGCCCTGGTTACTCCTCACTAAAGTACTCACCAAAACAAGTCCGATGACGAAAACAGCGCTTGCCTATGTTACTCCAAACCCGCGTTACCCTAGGAATAGCCAGGGTTCAGGATCAGCTCTACCTTGGTTACTGCTCACACAAGTACTCATCAAGACAAGTCCGGTGACGAAAACAGCGCTTGCCTATGTTACTCCAAACCCGCGTTCCCCTGGGAAAAGCCAGGGTTCAGCATCAGCTCTACCTTGGTTACTGCTCACTCAAGTACTCATCAATACAAGTCCGATGACGAAAACAGCGTTTGCCTATGTTGCACGAAACCCGAGTTCCCTTAGGAATAGCCAGGGTTCAGCATCAGCTCTACCTTGGTTACTGCTCACACAAGTACTCATCAAGACAAGTCCGATGACGAAAACAGCGCTTGCCTATGTTACTCCAAACCCGCGTTCCCCTGGGAAAAGCCAGGGTTCAGCATCAGCTCTACCTTGGTTACTGCTCACTCAAGTAATCATCAATACAAGTCCGATGACGAAAACAGCGTTTGCCTATGTTGCACGAAACCCGAGTTCCCCTAGAAATAGCCAGGGTTCAGCATCAGCTCTACCTTGGTTACTGCTCACTCAAGTACTCATCAAAACAAGTCCGATGACGAAAACAGCGCTTGCCTATGTTAAACCAAACCCGCGTTCCCCTGGGAAAAGCCAGGGTTCAGCATCAGCTCTATCTTAGAAACTGCTCACCCAATTAACTCATCAAGGCGAGTTGGATGACGAAAACGGCTTATTTTTATGTTGGCAATTAACGTTTTCAATGTGTAATGATAATGGTTAATTGTATTGATTTTCGGCCAACACTGTATATTTACATGCATACATACATATTTACATATTTATATTCATACATACATACCTACATACATTCATACATACCTACATACATTCATACGTACGAACATACATACTGATCTATGGGCGACGATGATCATTTACCATCAGGCGATCCATCAGTCCCTTGTCTCCCAGTTCATTAAAAATAATTTCTAGCCGTGTTCTACTTCTATCCAACGAAAACATGTTTCGTTGCAAAATTAAAAATGGGGCGCATAGTGCGGAGTGGCAACATCGCATTTTCCTTCCTGTTCTTACACTAGCTTAGATTCATAATCCTGTCTCTTTCACGCAAGGCTCGACTACGCTTCAACAAAAGGGAAAGCCTTATAAATAGCGCTTAAAATAAGGGTAACCCTTATTAAAGGCTTGCAAGCCGTATCGGATAGCGGTAAGCCAATGAACAGGGCTAGCTTTATTGTTTTGCTAAGTTTTTTGTAAGGGCTAGTCAAATGAATGGGCTTGCAGTTCGAAAGGGAGAGTCTCTCGATTGGGTCGTCCTTACGTTAGGGATTCCCAATGAAAGGCTTGTAGCGCGGAAGGGGTTGTCCGGTCCCTGGTCACTACAACCACCGCCATTATTGTCAACATTTCCTCTCTCACTTCTCTGGATGTAGATGACGCAGATCCGCCTGAATTTGCATCCATTATTATATTCAATCACTAAACGCCGATCGACTCGTCAATATAATATCGCAATAAACTTAATATTATTGAGTAAAACTGAAAAATCGTCACTCCAGACACTCCAGTAGTGGCACTAGTAGAAAAATGTCACGAACACAATACCGCGAAATCAACTATCAAAGTGATGTGACACTTGTCGCTGACAGTAGTGACAGTGACATTTGACGTTGACACTTGACAGTGTTGCCGTTTTTAATATATCACAGTCTCCTAAAGGGACTATCATACTATCACACAGTTAAAAACTATTCAGAAATGTATTTTGTGCAAATGTATTTTACAGCCTTGAGTATTTCAAATACAAAATACTGAATACATGTGTCTAGGTATTTGAAATATCAAATACAAAATACTTAACCAAGCAGTATTTGAAATACAACCCAAATACGTATTTGTATTTAATATTTCAAATACATGTATTTGAAATACAACCCTGATTTAATGTTCATATTTGTAGCCCAAGGGCTATTAAATAGCCGGAGGTTCAATATAAGTTTAAAATTTAAACGATTCTATATTAATTAATTAAAATGCACATGCATTAATAATGTAAGGTAAATGTAACCCAGAATAAATAAATGACACTGTGAAGTTATTGCGTTAATCACTAATAACTGATAAAAATAAAAACATACGACTATCCAAATAGACTATATTCCCTGTCGTTCCCGGTGCAAAAGTGCCCATGACGCTCGCAGCATTTCCGCGTTGAATTACAATGTACAGCTTTTGCACCAGGAACGACTCGGAGCGGGGACTTTCTCCTTTTTGCCTGAGTCGGCGGCTCAATTCGCGTAAAAAGCACTTCGCGTCTGTTCCCCAGCTCCCCGCCGTCTCTACCGCGAAAGGGACAAATATATAGCCCGGGCCAATGGGAAGAGTAATTTGAGCTATTTTTTAAAACAACGTGTTTTAAAAGAGCTTTTATTACACACTTTAGTACACATTCCATACATAAACTCACGCCTGAATTCCCAAAAGCTAGAGCACTTGAAACTGTTCAAGTTTCATAGCCACTCTTAGCAAAAAGTTGTAAACGAATAAGTTCGATATACGAACGAAAGACAGTGACAGGTTACTTGTCCCATGTCCCATGTGAAAATAGGGAATGAATGGTTCTTACAAAAGTAGACTTTAGCATCTACGAGTATTATCATCAGCCTTATTGACTAACAAGGTGCGATAGAAATAGATAACGAATACCGTTTGGCACGAGGGCACGACCCAATCAGACGATATCGCGGGATCGCTTGCAGCTAGAGATGGGCGCTGACGGGTAAATACCGGGAAAATACCCATATCTACCCAATCTACCCGGTATTTACCCGTATCTACCCAAATGAGCGGGTATAAAAAATAATCTATGAAATTAAAGATTATTCTTAATTTACATGACTGAAATATATTTTTCTACTAAAATGAATATATATATTTGACTAACTAATATTAAAATGTTAACAGAAATTCCAAATATTCCAATATATCATGTGTAATTTACCACATTCAATTAAAAAGTTGTATTCCCCAGATGTTTTAGGCCCACTAAATATTCAAATAACTTACGTAACTTAAACACGGTGGACAGACAAATGCAAATTGATTAGCCAATGAGGTCACAGCTTTGCAAAACGCCAGGTAGGTGCATCCGTATTGAAAGGGTGCAATAAGTCACTTGACGGGTCAGTTACTTTTTTTTATTTTTATTTATGGGAAACTTATACTTTAGTTTGTACTTAGCTAAACAAGCGCCACGTCCATGTGTGATTTTAATTAACACTTGCTTTGAATTCGGACTGTAATAATGCCTTCTATGTGACTTCGGCTAGATACTGGACTTCGGCTAGATAGTAGGCTTTACCAAACAAACGTATACCCAAGTATCATTTTAGTGCTATAATTTTGGTTTTCGACGCTAAAAGCTACTATAGATGTCGTATAAAGGTTTTCGGCGTGACCGCCTGTCGTATAAAAGCCTCCAGTAACACCTTTTAGCTCTATAAGCTTATACCGCTAAATGGTGTTATTAGGAAGTGATGTAAACGTTTATATCACCATTTTATAGAGCCGCTATAGGCCTGGTCTATAAACAGGATCAAATATGACTACTATAGGTCTATATTATTGTATAATAGTGTTAGGAATCACTGCTATGCAATCAATTTGCGCTATTAAGGTTCCCGACAAGCCGCTATAGTTGTTAAGTTATACAGCTAAAAGGTGTTATTAGGAAGTGATGTAAACGTTTATATCACCATTTTATAGAGCCGCTATAGGCCTGGTCTATAACAGGATCAAATATGACTATTATAGAACAATATTACTGTATAATGGTGTTTGAAATCACTGTTATGCAATCAATTTGCGCTATTAAGGTTCCCGACAAGCCGCTATAGTTGTTGTATTATACAGCTAAAAGGTGTTATTAGGAAGTGATGTAAACGTTTATATCACCATTTATAGAGCCGCTATAGGCCTGGTCTATAACAGGATCAAATAACCTACTAAATAACAATATTATTGTATAATAGTGTTAGGAATCACTGTTATGCTATCAATTTGCGCTATTAAGGTTCCCAACAAGCCGCTTATGGTATTTTTAGTAGTTGTATTTTAACAGATTTAAAACATTTTGGGATATAGTGGCTTTGGAAAACACTGCTATAGTATTTAACACTGTAGTAGTGATATGAATACCATTATAGAGCTATTTTGCTGTATAATGAAGTTTTGAGGATACGTATAGATAGCTTTGAAAAGGTTATAGTCGTTTTCTAATGCCTTTTATATCTCATCGCCGTATACGCCACAAAGACTCTTTTATATCACAGACCTGTTGAATAATGGTTTCGGTATCTCTTTTAAAACACAATAGCGTTATAGCTGAGTTTACTATATGTTTTATAAACCAAATCAGATATATAAAAGTAGAAAACGATTACTTTTAAATGATAATTTTGACCTTAAAAGGCTGCTTTATGGTGTTTATACATCGTAATTATGAAATCAGGCCAAAGATGCGGTATCTGGTTCCGTACAGGGTTTTTCTAGAAATTAACTTTAAAAATACACATAGCGACCAATTGTAGTTTAGATTTGTCATACTAAAAAGAAAACAACATTTATTAATACTGTTTAAAAGATCTTTCTATAGTAAAACATTGAAAACAAGTATTGTTTTCTATATAAAGAACTTATAAGTTAAACTGGATCATAGTTAAATTCTCATGCAACCCTAATTGAATCCACGATGGCGGGCTTATGGCAGTGAATGCGTATGATAAGTGATATAGTCGAACTATAAAAGCGTATGTTTTACTTCTTGGATACATAGTAGAAACTATGGTGCCAATAATTTTATTGTATTAAATTATATTTATTTATTTTATTCAAAACATGTATAAATCGAGGGCGCATTTAAAATACTCCATTAAACTAATATTCTTTTAACGGTGAAATTTCCATCGCATACCTTTTTGCGGTAATGATGGAAGTATACGAAATCCAAATTATGTTAATTGACACTAAACTTCACAAGTTCACACGCCACTTTTCATTAAGTTCCTCGTTTAGAACAGTTTTTGTTAAATATTACGCACATTAAATTATTTTAGAAATTTCGCATTAAAAGGGACGGCAACTGCTATTATAGAACAAAATAACCTGTATAACGGAATCTCAAATGCTACTATAGCATAAATTGATACTATAATAGCGTTACTGTGTCCTCTATGTCAACAAATTAGCACAATAGTCATCATTACATCACCATTATAGACCTTAAACGTCACGGATGATACTGCTATAGGGCTATTATATAACTAAATGGCTGCATAATTGCGCCAAATCGGCTCTACAGTACCAATATAGACTATTTATAGGACTATTTAGTGTGATTTAATTTGGTGTCCTCGACCACTATAGGACCAGAAATTGTTACTTGACAGGAACTATAATAAGTACACAAAATTTCATCCCCATCGGTTCAGCCGTTTAGGAGGAGGAGGTAACAAACACACAAGCATGTCAATGATATTTAACAAATTCCTTATTCAATACGAATACTTCGATATATGTTTATAGAACTATATAAAATATTTATTTTAGGTAATCAATACGTATAAATATACACAACAAAAAAAAATTTACGCTATAACTAAATATAAAAAATCTCACCTAGAGAACCGACCTCTGGAAGTAAACCCAGGATGCTGGCGGCGTTGCCCCTTTGCACCGCTAGACTTAATTTTTGGGCAAAGAAAGACCCTGCCCTGTAGTCCTCCGAGACACCTATTAGTCTGACCGACACTTCTTTTATAAAATGTTTAGTGTCGGTCGACCATGGGCCCAGCGTTTCGATGGCAAGCGCCGCAAATTCGTAGCGATTTGTTAAAAACGCATATTTGCGCCGTTTCAACAACTGGGCCTGTTCTGCGGCAGTAGAACTATATTAATAAAATATAAATATATTATACAATACCAAGAAAACATTTTTTCATGATTAAATTCAATTTATGACCCATTTTATTACAATATTTATTTATACCCACCCATTAGGGTAGAAAAGGTAAATATCGGGTAGATTGGGTAAATACCCGGTAAATACCCGATATCTACCCCGGGTATTTTCCCGCCGCCCATCTCTACTTGCAGCATTAATAAGCAGCGTGCAATAATGTGACGAGGTCCCGTAGGCAAGAGTACAATCATTCTACATTAATATAATTTCTAATTACTGCTATACAATTGCGCAACATACAAGCAAAGTTGCACACACAAACTTGTCATTTAAAAATAAGAAAAATGTTCCAAACCCCTGTACTCGACATAGCCGCCGCGCCAGTTTTCTTATCTTGCCGAAGATTCGTACCAACTACGGCAAATCAATGATTACTTTTGAAGGTGCGCGCATGTATAACAATCTACCCTCAAATATTAAGCATCTCGACTCGTTTAACTCGTTTAAAAAGCATCTTCACAAACATGTAATTGAAGACATACCTATATTATAAAAATGCAAAACTGGTCAAACGTTTAGTCGAGATGATTAAATTAAATTAAATTAATAACTACTTACCTAATATCTTGTTATGTTGTCATGTTGTTGCGACGATGAAATTAGTTGTAAGTATATATTTTAAATATGTTCTCATGTCAGTGATGTATTATCTTTATGAGAATAAATGTCTTTAAACCTAAAGTTAGTAAAATCTCTTTGATCAAAGCTTACCTTTGGGGGATTCCAGAGATTAATCTCGTTTAGCACTTTTATCACGGCACGATCATCACGGGGAGCGCGAACACAGTATTACAATATTTGTTACTGAGGCGCGAACATCTGTTCTAGTACGTTACGCTAACGCCGTGGCTTGCGTGGGCGACGGTCGCGCGATGGTCGCGCGACGGCGATGCGACGCATACGAAATCAAACCTTATCGATATGGAAGTATGAGACGCGACGACCGTCGCCCACGCAAGACACGGCGACGTAACACGCACGCTCCGCCGCAACGAAGACACGGTCTCGAGGGCCTGGCCGCGCAGCGAGTCCCTCAAAAGCACAAAGTTTACTATACGCGTAAAAAAATGTTGGGCATTGCCGTAAACGCGTTTAAACATTAACCATTCCGTGGTATTAATTAAGTTGCAGTTTGTGCGAACACCTATTTTACGAATAAAAATGAGGCTCGGGTAACTTTGACGGTACTGACATTTATCAAGCGACTGCATTATTGACAACTTGACAGTGCCTTATTTGCTCGTAGAGGTTTGCAATAAATTTGAGTTGTCATTTGGTATTTCAAATGTCACGGGTTTTATGTTGACGCGATTAATTTCGTCATATTTCACGATTGCGTTGAAATCACATAATTTGTGAAATGATTGTGAGGTGTTGTATCTTGTTCTTGAGAGAAATGTGATTTTAAAGGTATGCATATCGTAGTCGGTGTATCTATCGTAGTTATCTTTCTCTATCAATCTTCTGTAGCGGCGCGACAGAGCCAGACTGCGTTTAGATCGCCACGTAGCGTCAACGGTTTCAGTTTTCAAGCCTCGTAGCCGAATGGCATTCCTCCAACGCGAAACGAAAACGAAACGCCGCGAAAGGTAGTCTGGCTCTGTCGCGCCAATACGCAAGAGCGATAGATATCTACTAGCGTTTCGTTTCGTGAGCGTTTGTGCCATTCGGCTACGCACCCTGGAGTCCAACAGTTGACGCTACTTAATAATACACGGAAGTTATGATATAGGTAAGTAGATGCAGATAAATGTTTTGTGAATAGGTTTGGTGGATTTTGGAACATAATCATAGTAACGTTTTGTCATCACTACCGATGAATATAATAGAAAAACAAAGCGCGATCACTTTGATCAGGCAAGCGCATACACATTGCTACAATCCGGCAATAATAACGAAAATTGATATATTTTGATGATCATGAGACGCTCGGCTGGCCACTATTTTAACTGCTTTTTCATCACATTTGCTGTTTAAAGGTATCATTACGTCTACGTGTACTGAAGCATAATGTACTATTTTATTCCCAAGGGAATAATGGATTTAGTTTTAAAAATGAATACAACTTCAGGCAAAGGATGTTTCAATCTGCCAAGGATTTTTATTGCACAACCAAAATTTGTCTATTAAGCTATAATAGTACATTGTGCAACAAGGGGAGGAAGTTGAATATTACTAACGAGAGTAAGTTAAATCGCGACGGCTTGCCGGAGCGATTTAAAGACTCGAGTTAGTAATATTCATACTCCCCGAGTTACACACAATGTTTTTCATCACATTTGAGAGAAAAATACAGAGGAAACAGTCATAAGGCAAAACCTTCAACCGGCGGCGCGACCAGTAGTGTATCTTGATCTACATCAGATTATTCAATATTCATATTAAATCCATTGTTTTTGATAACAAACACTTTTTGAACGAAAAATAACACGAAAATACTGCATATAAATTAAATACAACGTTCAAAAAAGCATATAAATCATATAATTGAACTAAAATTGTACTTTATTTTGATCTGTTGTACTCTCCGTTGCTAGGCAACGGTGGGTTCCTCGCGTAAGCCCGCGGTCAAGCGCGAGTAGAGAGCATATTTTCAGATTGTAAATTATAACAATTTATCTGAGTTAAATTTTACGAAATAAATGCAAAACACACTGAAAAAATTGTAAAACATAAATAAAATGCATTTTTCATACCGTATAATATATTTTACAGCTTAATAGTAAAATTTTGGTTGTGCAATAAAAATCCTCGGCAGATTGAAACATCCTTTGCCTGAAGTATTGTACGGATTGTATTAATTTTTAAAACTAAATCCATTATTCCCTTGGGAATAAAATAGTACATTATGCTTCAGTACACGTAGACGCAATGATACCTTTAAACAGCAAATGTGATGAAAAAGATATTATACGGTATTAAAAATGCATTTTATTTATGTTTTACAATTATCTCAGTGTGTTTTGCATTTATTTCGTAAATTTAACTGAGATAAATTGTTATAATTTATAATCTGACAACATGCTCTCTACTCGCGCTTGACCGCGTGCGTACGCGAGGCACCCACCGTTGCCTAGCAACGGAGAGTACAACAGATAAAAATATTTAACTGAATGGAAAATAAGTGAAATTTTAGTTCAATCATATGATTTATCTGCTGTTTTGAACATTGCATTTAATTTGTACGCAGTATTTTCGAGTTTGTTTTCGTTCAAAAAGTGTTTGTTATCAAAAACAATGGATTTAATATGAATAATCTGATGTAAATCAAGATACACTACTGGTCGCAACGCCGCCGGTTGAAGGTTTTGCCTTATAACTGTTTCCTCTGTATTTTTCTCTCAAATGTGATGAAAAACATTGTGTGTAACTCGGGGAGTATGAATATTACTAACTCGAGTCTTTAAATCGCTCCGGCAAGCCGTCGCGATTTAACTTACTCTTGTTAGTAATATTCAACTTTCTCCCCTTGTTGCACAATGTACTATTATATACAATATAATAAATTGTAAATTCATTATACGCGATTTAGTTAATCCGTTTCCATAGTTTTATTTCAAAAGCATTTAACTGTTAAAAATTTGGCGACTTGCATAATATTTCCCAGGTACATACCCTACAAACCTTTTTCCTGGCGTTTGACATGGACATTGCTCCTAGAACCAAATACTTCCTGAAATCTAAATCCATACGTCCGCGAAGGATATTATTCAGAAACTTCTACACCAACTAGTTAGAATCTGTTGCATATCATGCTAGCACACGTGACTCATATAAATGTGCTTTAGAGCGAAAGAGCGCGAAAATCAAATCGTTCTCAATGTTATACTGCTCTGTAAAATTCATATTTTAAAATGATGCTCCACGTAAATATTCTCGTATATTCGCGAGTTTTCTGAAATCTGCCATCTCGATCAAGTCCTTGGAATAAAATGTAACTCTGATTGCAGAGAATTTCTAGCAAAGGTTTTTAAAGTTTTGTAAGTTTACTCACATACAGGTTGGTCCGAACCTTGACGACAAAAATTTTTTTTTTAGATTCCTCACATACTCAAATTCGTAACTTAAAAATCGGCTAATATTGGCTTCGTGCGAAGTGCATGGAGGGGGTAAGCAAAGCGATCGCAGTGCTTGCGGTGGTCAAAATCGACACTGATGTTTGATATGGGGCATCAATGTTGTTTCGTTGTTAATTATACAAATAATGGCATAAATAGTCGTTGCACGTTCTATGCGTTTCTTAGAGCACACTGGAAATTGGATCAAAGAACTAAATGGATAGCTACGGTGAAAAGAAAACGTAAGTGACATGTTAAAACAAAACATTATAATAAATTATATTTAAGCTTTGTTTACCTAATATTGTTCAATACGCTGTTAGTATTTTTCCTACCGTAAAAGATTATACTTAAAGATTCAGGCCTAGCCTGGGAATAGGCCCGTGTCGGATATTTCTGCGGCCGCGGACATGACTAGGTACTTACGTTTAGATTTGTTTTATATGGCATTAACGGGACGGAGGTTTAGCGAATACCATATCACTAGCTCGAAGAACTTGTACCATTACTCCTATGTTCTTCAAGATTCCTTATATGCCCTGCCAGCACCAATTTATTGACTCTTTCTGTAGTCTGGGGTTGGAAGTTTATACCGTGAGTAATGCTTTGGAAACTGATTTTTGGTATTATATCCATGTCTTTATAATCTATCTACCTAAATTACACTTGAAATAGTAGCTCTTGTTATTCGATTTATTTAAAATTAACGAAAAATCGTTAAAATATAATGTTTGTTTACATGTCATTTTTTGACATTTTCCACTTCAATTTCACATGGTAGTGGGCGTAATTGTCGTGCACGTAGCCAATACATAGGGTATATTCTTATAGCCCATGACGTGAGGAATCTAAAAAAAATTCCTTGACGTCACGGTTTGGTCCACCCTGTATAAGTAGGTACATACACCGTGTTTTTTTGTTTTCCGTTAAATTCGACACGTTGTAAAGTTCGTTATCAAGAACCATCACTTGTTTGTATATCACTTTTAATTAAATTCGCAAAAAATTTTCATCGGTGTCATACATAATAAATGAATTAATCAGTGTGAGAGACCCTTAATGATAACATTCAAGTTACTGTCAAGTGATTGACGGCACATGTCAAAACAAATAACATTAGGAAGTGGTAAAGGCTGTTAACGGAATTCAATAAAAACACGGTGTATATAACTTTCTCTATAAATGAAACGTTATATTTCTATCTTTTGAATATTTTGATTATGATTATAGCATTTTGTATTAGAACGTAATTTACGAAGATGTATTCCATGTTCCTGAAAAAGCAAAAGTAATTGGAATTTTGCATAAGTTTACTTACGAACATATTCATTCACATGTTAGGTATTTATGCGAACATCCAAGACATTATTATTACAGAAAATATTTTTTATTTAACGGCAGCCTGGCAGAAGTACATACAGTAACAAAAATAGTTGGTATTTATGAAGCAAATTCTGTGTAATTAATATTATTTTTTCTCTTTCATTTCAAATTCTGTTTGTTGATATAAAGGTCAAAAAACCCCAATTACAGGTCTGGCCTAGTGGTTAGCGACCCTGCCTGCTAAGCCGCGGTCCCAGGTTCGAATCCCGGTAAGGGCATTTATTTGTGTGATGAGACTGATGAGCACAGATATTTGTTCCTGAGTCATGGATGTTTTCTATGTTTATAAGTATTTGTATATTATATATATCGTTGCCTGAGTACCCACAACACAAGCCTTCTTGAGCTTACCGTAGGACTCAGTCAATCTGTGTAAGATCGTCCTTTAATACTCGTATTTATTTATTTATTATTTATAATTATATCTGGCAAATAGGTGAAACCAAAGCGCAGCATTGTCTCCGTTGGCTACTTACTTACTTGGCTGGCTAGGTCACCTTGAAAGGATGAGTGAAGATCGGGCAGTCAAAAGAGCCTACTTGGGAAGACCGAATGGACGCCGTCCTGCTGGTCACCCAAAATATCGTTGGGCGGATAGAGTGGAGGTAGACCTCCGTGAGCTCGGCGTCGGCGAAAGCTGGCGCGATACCGCTCAAGACCGAGCAAAGAGCCCCCGCACATTGGCCACTTAGTGGCGGCCACTAGTAGCTGCGGACGCGTTTCTCCATACATTTTGTATAGCATCGGCACACACCGAGCGTTTGAGTGGCCGCGTCTGAAGTGTCTGAACCTGACCAAATCACTGGTGGTCGCGTTTAGTGGTGGCGACTAGTGGCCATAGTGTGCGCTGCCTCAAAGTGGCGTGCTCTTGTGTTGGAGGCCAAAACTCATTTTGGGTTATCGCGCCAGCCAAGTAAGTAAGTAAGTAAGCAAGTAATTATATCTGAATTTTGCTTAAGATTTATTTGACTGATGCTGCCAAAAAATTAAACTTTTATTACCGATCACTACCAACAGGTACCACTTCTTTGTTTAGCCATGTCTGAGCAGCGGATGAGCAGCCACATACTCTATTCGCACATAATTATCTTCCAGCCAAGCTAGTCTCTCAAAAACCTAGTTAGGAAGGAATAATATAATAAAACAGCACTTCTCCGTCCTGCGCCTTGAATAAATCCAGGCGACATTTGTCTATGCGGAGCGCTCAATCCGCTCTCAGCATTCTAGCGACGTCGCTCAAATGAACGATTGTCAGTATTATTCAGTTTGAGTTGCGGTCTCTTCTGTATTTTAGCCACAGTTCTTAAATTAAAAGTTTTTTACATATATCTCCCCCCTTATTCATATACTGACTCTAAAGTTATCAAGCCGATAAAGTTCGTTTGTCCTTTTCTATCACACCAATACGTCGGAAGGGACAAACGAACTTTATCGGCTTGATAACTTTAGAGTACGTTCCCTTTCCGTTACGTACGTTTCCTTACTCTACCCTTATTCATAAACGTTCACTATCATATATAACGATTTTTATCAAGCCGATAAAAATCGTTTATTATCCTTTTCCGACGTGTAGGTGTGAAAGAAAGGGACTAGTGATTTTTATCGGCTTGTTCAAACGTTTATGAATAAGGGGGTACCGGGTAAGTATATAGGTATGTTTAATGTGACAAACTCAATTCTGTTAAGATTGTTTTCGCACTAAATAGTTACACATTTCTGTAAAGCAAGGTTGACTGTTAGACAATACCTGAAAGCAAATGTCTTAAATACCTAAGTCCGTCGTTTTTTATTTCATTTATTAAGGAAAAATGGAAAAATTCACACCTCCGGCAGGACTCGAACCTGCGACCTCTGGCCTTGCCGGGGCCATCCGCTTCCAACTGCGCCACGGAGGCCTGCTGGAAGTGTGGAAAATATGTAATATTAATATCGCTCGCAGACGTTTCTGCATGATAAAAAAACGAATTCATTATAATACTCCAAGCATTTCAAAGCATTTTACAAATAGGCGAATCATTTAAATAAAGCTTGTATTAATTAAAAGACCTCGTCTCGTGGTTCAAATTCAAAACCGCGCCAAAAATTAGGTTTAAAATATAAAGATTGTATTCACGTGTGAAACAACGGGTTATAACAAGAATAACCCACTTGAAACGGGCGATGCGAGACACTTAGAGAGGGTGGAAGACGAATCCAGGAACTGCCCGGGTATTAGGGAGAAAATAAACCGTTAGCGCTTCTACAGTACAATACACTAAACTTATTGTTTTATAGCGAACTACCTACCTAGGTAGTAGTACCTACCTGTATAGTAGTACCTATTACAGTGTATACTTAACATCTTTTCGTGAATCGTCACGACCGGTCTGCTAAGCCCGTGGTCTCGGGTTCGACTCCCGGTAAGGGCATGTTTTGTTCCTGATGCATGGGTGTTTTCTATGTATTTAAATATTTGTATATTACGAGTATTTAATTATATCCTTGTACTTGTACTGATTAGTTACATTTGCCCCCAGTCGAGATTTGCCCCGCTGTACCTTACCTTATTTAAATGGCGACGGATTTTTTAATGTGTCAGCACGGGAAGTAAAATAAATTCAAATCTATCTAAATCTGTAAACGTGAACCAAACTAACATATTCAGGGCTTTCGATGTATTAACATAAGAAAACCGTTACGTTCGTTAGTTTTTCCTCTCAAGTTAGAAGTGCAAATAAATCCAAAGCCCTGTCAAGAAAAAGTGTAGGTACAGAAACCAAATGTCGTAAACGGCGGCGGTCTAAACATGCTTACTGTCACTAATCAGAAAAATTCGCTTTAAAATTACTATAAATATGTATTTGGTACTCCTATAATAGCTTATTTCAATGACATAGGCTCCATGTAAAGTAAGTATAAATTACTTGGGATATTTGTAAGAAAGACAATAAAATAGAATAAGTTCGAAGGCACAGAGTCGGAAATTGGCATAGTTTTTTTTCTTCGGTTGTGTAATGTAGGTAGTAGATAATGAAAAACATTGACTATGGAATGAAATCCGATTATCCGAAACAGTGCCATCATTCAAACATACGTAGTAATATAAAAACCCATTTACTGTCATAAAAACATTTACATATATGTAGTACATATACTTACTAAAGTAGACTAAGACTAAGGGTAAATAGGGAAATATGATTTTATTTTTAACCGTCGCCTCATATCTCTCAAGAAGGACGGTTATCAAGTCGTCTGTATGTTTTTTATTTTTTTTTTTTTTTAATGTTTGTTCCTCGATATCTCCGTCGTTACTGGACCGATTTTGAAAAATTTTTTTTGATTGAATGTATATGCATACAGATTGGTCCCATTTTTCTCAGAACTCAGTTCTGATGATGGGATCCTGGAGAAATCGAGGGAACTCCTCGAATCTGAAAGGCATACATATGGTGATTTTTGTGTTTTTAAAGGAACAGCATGCATTTAGGTACGGAACAGTGACATTTGGTGCAGTGGAACTGCTGATGATGGCCAGAACGGAACTCTTCAAATCTGAACGGCACGCTTATAGTGACTTTGCTACTTTTATAAGAACAGCGTGCACTTTTGTCCAGAACAGTGACATTTGGTGCAGTGGAATTGCTGATGATGGTCAGAACCGAACTCCTGAAATCTGAACGGCACGCTTATAGTGACTTCGGTATTTTTATAAGAACAGCATGCACTTACGTCCAGAACAGTGACATTTGGTGCAGTGGAACTGCTGATGATGGCCAGAACCAAACTCCTCAAATCTGAACGGCACGCTTATAGTGACTTTGGCATTTTTATAAGAACAGCATGCGCTTACGTCTAGAACAGTGACATTTGGTACAGTGGAACTGCTGATGATGGTCAGAACCGAACTCCTCAAATCTGAACGGCACGCTTATAGTGATTTCGGTATTTTTATAAGAACAGCATGCACTTACGTCCAGAACAGTGACATTTGGTGCAGTGGAACGCTGATGATAGTCAGAACCGAACTCCTCAAATCTGAACGGCACACTCATAGTGACTTTGGTATTTTTGTAAGAAAAGCATGCATTTAAGTTCAGAACAGTGACATTTATTTAGTTATGTTTGTTAAGCATATTGAGTTTTCAAGTCAAAGTTTGTCGATTTCTTATATGTAATATAATCGGATTCATGAGGAATTGAGGAAACTCCTCAAACCTTAACGTTATACGTATATTCATTTGTGTTGTCATCTAATAATTAAAGCATTAAAAGCAGTTTTAAAAAATACTTACACATTTCTACATAATCCAACATTCGCAAGTAGCTTTCACCAGAACCCGAAAGGCGACGGTTTTTTTTTCTTAAAAATTATATTATATTAGATGCTCAATAAGGCTTATGTTGTGGGTATTAATGATTTGGTCAAACTGTGTTCTTTAAAAAAAATCCAAACAAAAAGAAATGCGGTAATGCGGTTTGATACCTTAGGGTAAGATATGCTTTGCGCACACTAGCGTCCCCTCCCCCAACCTGACGCAACTCCCCCTTTTACCCTAAAATATGTCCCAAATTCAGTTTTTTTTTTAATTTTTGGGGAAAGTATACATTTTAGAAAAAAGTTAGGGGGACGGTAGCGGACGCTACTACAACAAAGTTTAGCTGGATTTAATTTTTTTGCCTGCCCAGGCAAAAACTTTCCAGACAATCCAAAATCACAAAGGAATTGGGATAATATTTATTGTGATTTAGCTTACAATACTCTTCGAAAAAACTTCACAGGTCCAGAACACGCGAGGCTTTTGGCGGTCGGAGCCCGGGAAGCCGGTTACTGGCTACATGCCCATCCCTCACCAAACACTGGTACTTTCTTGGATCCGACCTCCCTTAGACTGGCGATTGGCCTGCGATTTGAGGTTTCGGTGTGTACGCGCCACACATATGCTCTTGTGGCACGGACGTGGACTGACTGGGTCACCATAGATTATCTTGTCAAAAAAGTGCGGGCCGTTTTTCGAGACATGCGTCGCTTAATGACATTATCCGTCGGTCCCTTGCAACCATCAATGTGCCTGCTCTCCTTGAGCCGACTGGCATAATCAGAGATGATGGCAAGAGGCCTGATGGAGTGTCCTTGGTCCCTTGGAGTATGGGACGAATGTTAGAGTGGGATGGTACCTGCGTAGACACATTGACACCGTCTCACCTCCAACGGACCAAGATAAATGCGGGCGCAGCGGCAGAAAGTGCCGACATTTTGAAACGTAATAAATACAAAAGTCTTGGCAAAGAATACCTTTTTGTACCCTTTGGCGTAGAAACTCTAGGTTCATGGGGTCCCAGCGAGAACAAGTTGTTCACAGAAATCGCGAAGCGTCTGGATGAGGTAACTGGTGACCGAAGAGCTGCCGACTTCCTCGCACAACGTGTCAGCATTGCGATACAGCGAGGAAATGTTGCCAGTATCCAGGGCCTATTTTAGACCTAGCTAGTTTTTAGCTAGGCTAGTTTTTAAGTTTAGTCTTAGTTTCTTATATAATTATGTAAATATGTTCATGTAAATATTTTTTTTTTAATTATCCACACATTTGAACACAAGTAACACAACTTGACCGAATCATAAACTAGGCCCTACAGGCATACCTAGTTATGTAAATTTCATATCAAATCGATATAAATATAAAGTATGAAATAGCGTTTACGATCTTTAGGCAAGCGTGAAAACAAAATACTTCAGAAATCTAAGATCTGAAAACTTACGTTACTCTCCGTCTTTTAGGACCTTGCAGAAATAAAAGTTTTGTGTGAATGGTAAAAGTAGACCCTTGTCAATATCGAGTGCGTTAAGGATTCATTGAACAAGATTTCATATGAGTCTTATTTATTTTAATACTGCGCGGCTCGTGTAAGAAACTGACTAGATATTATGTGAGATATGTCGCAAGAAATAATATGTTTCTCACATTATTACTTTTCTTCTCTGGGATTAGGCCAGAAATGAAATTATGTGCAACTTGTATGATTTTCTTCTTTCATGTTATTGTACTTTATGATTGAAAACTTTTTGAAGAGACTTGCATGTTAGAAGCATGATTATGTTATGGCAAGTTATGCTTTTATTCTGTATGTAGGTGCTAAACATCATTATATAAGTTGGTTATAGTGTTTAATCCAGTTCTTTGGCACGTCCTGTTCAAAACGAACGCATCATAGATAAGTAGGTATGGTTTTTCGGATCATTATATGTAGAATACACGTATTCTATATAATTCTAGGTGTTTTAACTCTTTTTTAAATTGAGCCGCAAAAAGGTTCTAGTCATCATTCGGAACGGAAACGTGATAAAACTTTTAACTGTTTTCCTTGAATTGGTGAAAATAGCCTCTACCGTCAGAATAGTACTCGGTACCGTAATAGTAACAGAAAATGGTTTTCATTGTATAGAAAAAGTGAACAGCGCCCCCAAACGGCTACTTATTTGAACTAAAAATACATACATCTTCGTTGACGTTTACGCTATTAAGCTACTCTAAAACATCAACAACTCATGGTAGAGGGTCAGCCATGGTAGAGGGCGTGCGTAGCCGAATGCGCAAACGCAGCGCTCACGAAACGAAACGCTCGTAGATATCTATCTCTATCGCTCTTGCGTATTGGCCACGTATTGGCGCGACAGAGCCAGACTACCTTTCGCGGCGTTTCGTTTTCGTGCGAGTCGTAGAAATGCCATTCGGGGCTACCTAATACGTCAAGTTGCCTACACGCTAAGAATAAATGACTTAATGGGCAACCCACTGTGGGTCAATATAATTATTTGATGAAACATTGGTAGTTAAGTATAAGTTATTTTTCAGTACAGATGGTCGTTTTTTTACGCACTAGTTCGAGAAGGGGTTCATTATATGCCAGGTCGAAACTTCGGAGGCTCATCTGTACTGAAAAACGTCGTACGATACACGTGCAAAAAGGAAGTTCGAAACGAGTGGCGATAAATTAAAACACGACCGAAGGGAGTGTTTTAAATCGACACGAGTACGCACTAGTATCGTAATGTAATATTTTTGTGGAAATTTATATTAATATAAGCTTTTCAAATGCGACTTCGTCTGCAAATTCCTTTTCATGTGAACTGGTTGGTATTTTCTCTCACTAGTGCGTAAAGTAGTACTTTAAACATGTACATAATTTAAAGGGCCGTAATGTACTGTAAATGTCGTACAATACACGCGCAAAGAGGGAATTTTGTCTTGTCCACTGTTGTATCGTAATGCACATTTATGATGATGATGAAGATGATGATATCCTGCTATCCCTCATCAGGAACATATGGCTCTCAGAAGGGATTCCCATTCTTCCAGGTCCAGCGCGGAATCATCCAGCTTTGCCCTGCCGAAGCCAACTGTTGCCGCCTCTTTTTCCACTGTGCTTCTCCAGGCGACCTGGCCCTCTTTTTCCGGGAAATTTTCAGGTCAGCCCTTGCTTGGATAGGTGATTGTTTGGCCTTCGTAAAACATGGCCTATCCAGAGCCATTTCCGTAGAAGTATTTATTTGTCTAAAGGGTTTAGTAGGTTACTAGTCATTTCCCATAATTTAATATTGGAGATGATTCGTGGCCAGCAGACTCCTACGATTCGCCGAAAACACTTAACGTAAATTACACTTTAGCACTAGTAATATAGCAGCAAATTGACCGCTGGAATAGGTACGTAATGGATTCCTGGTATTGAATAGCATAATTCCCAGAAACCGAATAATATTCGTGAATTCGACAACGCAACTGTTCGCTCACGTGTGAACACTTGAACACAACGCCATTATTAAGTCGTTTGCTGGCTCTAGCCAAGTGTGTAATCATTGACGCACCGTATTGCTTCGTAGTTTTCTCTCTCTATCGCTCTTTCGTATTGGCGCGACAAAACCAATAGGGTCATATCGAATTTGGCACAATAAATGATTGTCTTCTGTAGTATTTGACATAAAAAAAGTAATATTTTTGGTATTAAAAGTGTATGATGACTACGTATTTTCGATAAAAATGTGTGTAATTTTTTTTGGCAACCGAAAACGCTTTCAGCGATGTAATGACTTGTTAATTCCAACACGCCCCCTCAAAAATAAATCTATGATTAAAATCATTATACAAAACAATAACAGCATCACCCGCCTTTTTCTGGGAAACATTATGGCCAACATTTGTTCAAAGGTAAGGGAAACCCAGTAAAACCTTACCAGCCATGTCATCAACTTATTTCTAAAATACAATCCAACTTGTTTGACATTTCCTACCTATATGGTACCATATCTAAGAACATAGAACACATATGCATATGTAGTTTAACACACCAGAATCAAGTCAAGAATCGATTCAAGTTAATTATAACATAGTCGTAGAAATACAAAACATTTATAACCACATAAAACCACACATAAATATAAATTACACAGACACTTATAACGTTTAAGTCTTAATATTAACGCTGACATTTTATGCGATTACATTTATGTCAACAGGTATATGACATGTATTCATATTGTAATGTTTCATAAGTATATAACATTCATACAAACTGTACATCATGAACAAATTGAAAATACATAGTTGTTCTAAGGTTAGTTGGACGAGATCCCTTAAAGGGAATATTGTACATAACCGTTAAAATTATTTACTGTACTTCACATAAGGCCGACCGTGTACATGTTTGGCACCGACGTGGTAAAAAAATGTTCTGTGCAATAAAGTGTTTAGGTACTACTACTACTACTTCTAGATTGCCACAGTCTTATAACTATACCTAATGAAACATATTACTTTCACAATAAATCAATCATACATAAATCATAACATAATGCTTATTAGTTTAATACGTATCAATTATAATACGTAGTTTCAGCTTACACTATTTTCAATTAATTATAGGTATATAAACCACAAGCTGTATATTATTTTCATAATCATTCCGTAAGATTGTACTGGAATACATAAGGTTCACATTTCTATACATTTCTCATGTACCATTTTCAGTTCATAGATATATTTTAGAACTAACCTGTCTGTGCTTGTACATGCACATTGTATTAATGACCACCAATTATATAATAGAATTAGAAACAATCTATTTGATCCTTTATGACCTTTATCAATGAACTTAAAAGTTCAGCTTTATCAATGCCACTTTGCTGTTTGACAATTACCGAAAACCACTTCATAGAAGTTTGTCACCCCTATAGAGTGTCCACTGTTCGGCTCACTTATGATTTCCTTATCCGTGAGAATCAACTTGACACTCTTTAGCATAACGAAA